>NC_057801.1:172594534-172856702 GCF_018294505.1 Triticum aestivum | reverse complement strand
AGGTTTCATTTAATTAATTAAAGGGAAGGTTTCATCTAATAATGGAGTAAAAGGACTTCTTCTTGTTGTAGTAGTAGTAGTAGTAGTAGTAGTAGTTGTTGTTGTTGTTGTTGTTGTTGTTGTTAAGTTTCAAAAGACATGAGAAGAGAATAGAAAGAGAAACATAAGAGAGCAATAAGAGAGAAAGAAGAGAGAAGAAGGGAGAAGGAAAGTTTAATTTAATTTAAATTAAAGGAAAAGGTTCAGTTAATTTGGAGTACAAATGTACAAACATAAAAAGATTTCCTCCTACTAGGAGTACTAGGACTGCTTGGAGTACAATACATCAACTACTAAACCTTGCATCTACCCATCCAAGTCCAGAATCAGAACCCAAACAGGCCTAGAATAGCAAATCATAGTACAGAAGCCAAAATGTTCAAATGAACATTCATCTGCTGCATCTACAACTATAGCTAACCCATCTAATCCAAATGAACATCCATCTACTCCATCTATAGCTAAACCATCTACTCATGGAGTACAAATAATCCATCTCCAACCGGAACATGAAGCAAAAACAGATCAAGATAAATTTTACTCAAAAATAGATCAACAAAATGCAAGATTACTTCTAAGTACACTGCGATGTAATCCAGCTAAATGGGTACACACATACAGTACAAATGAGTACTCCCAATAAATTCAAGGTTACGATGAACAAGGAGTGCTCCAGATAAATACTCCAGCTAAATGTTTATGAGTACTTCTCCTCATAAATAAACTTCAAAACTAAGCTTTAACTGAAACTCCATTGAGAAGAGTACTTATAGCATTAACTGGAATTAACCTTCTCATTGTAATACTCCTTCTCATTGTACTCATTGAGTAATTAGCTTTCATACTCCAGTGAGAAGAGTACTACAACTCCATGTACTCCTAGTAGTTAAGAATTGCAACTACTAATGCAAACAAAATTCAGTAAATTTTAGTGCATCTACTACAAACAAAATTCAATGCATCAACCCATGTACTCATGGAGTACTCTTTCTGTAAAATTCGGTGCATATACTGGAAATAAAATTTAGTAAATTTCCAGCAACTACTCCTACTGCAAATAAAATTGAGTGAATTAAGCATGTAAAGATAACTGTCACACCTTGATTCACATTGATGGATTCAGTTGCATTGATGGATTCAGAGTACTACTGTCGACACTCCCTGCTTCTTGGCATGTTGAAGAAAGAAAGCAACCAACCAACCAACCAAATTCAGAGGAGGGGCTCGCAAGCAAGCAAGCAGGCCTAGATTGCAAAGGAGGGGCTTACCATCAGCTATGCGGGAGCTGTGCGAGGTAGCGCTTGCTGAGGCGGTCGATGGAGATACCAAGGTCGTCGGGCGCGGGGGCGTTCTGGTTTCTTGGCCTGCTGAAGCAGTCGGGGGTATGCCACGACAGTGTATGCTTCTAACTAGATGAGAGAAACATCGTGTGGCCAGCGAGCTAGAGTGGTGGGGACGTGCACGGGTGGTCGGCCACGTCGGTGGGTGAGGCGGTGGTGCCCCTGCGGCGCGCATCTTGGCGCATGCCGTGCCACAAAGCTTCAAGCTGTCATCGCTCCTTGTGGAGGGCGGCAGCGTTGGGGAGCAGCAACTACATGTCGAGGAGTTGTCGTCACCCTGGTCGTGCCTGTGAGGCCAGGTCACGATGCCGCGACACATCAGAGAAGAGCAAACCACATCAAAGACGGCAAGAAAGGAAGAAGAATAAGAAGAGGAGGAGGAGAGGGTCAGATCGAACAGGGGGAGAGCGGCGTACCGCAGCTACTGGCATTGATGATCGAGCCGCCACGAGTCGGATCCACCTATCAGAAAGTAAAATGAGGTCTGGCAAGGGGTGACGGTGATGGGGCTAACGGAGGGAGTCCATGTGATCTGCACCTCCAAGACGAACCCAAGGCAACCAACCCGATCACCCCACTGGTACAGCGAGGTGCTATACAAACGGTTTTAACCCCTTTCTGTGATGGCGTTTTGAACCGTCACCAAGTGAGTGACTGCGATAGGGAGTCCTTCCCACACGACCCAAAAACCGTCGGGGATAGGCCCTCCTGTCACACACGCTCCGCAAAGTGAGGTCATGTGCGACGGGCGAGCGATGAAATATGGTTATACAGGCCCAATCGGTTCCGGTTGTAGGTACATCCCACACAGTCAGTCCCAAAAAACGTTTCCGTTTGTTATGTACATTCCACACAGTCAATCCAAGGAATACGTTTCCGTTCTTATGTACATCCCACACAGTCAATCCAGGGAAAACGTTTCCGTTCGTATGTACATCCCACACAGTCAATCCAGGGAAAACGTTTCCGTTCGTATATACATCCCACACAGTTTTATTTATAGCCTTGTGTGTGATAGGTGTAACTATCACACACGCTCTGCCTCGGTTAAGCGTTTGCTTTTATTCAACTACATCACACATGATTTGATGTAGAAAACCGTATGGCATTGGGTTATCCATCACAAGCGCTTTTACTCCTAGAACCTTTTGCAAAGTTCCATGACCCATTTAGTAGGTTTATTAGTTTACAATTAATAATTCCAACATTATGCTAATTCACATTTCATATCGAGCAGTTGTTTGCATATTTCATATCAGGCACATAAATATATTTTAACATCACAGTACGATAACTACCTAAAAATAACACAGTACAACATATAGCTAGTCCACCTTCATAAGAACAATATTAGAATAATATATTCATTTCCCTAATTGAGATCATCCAAGCTCGTCTTATCCACCTCTGCTTTCAGTTCAATAAGAACCTGTTTTGCCCTGGCCAACTAGGAAAGTGTGTCCTCCTTCGCCAACACCATATTAGCTCATTCTCCATCTTCCTCTTTTTATCCCGCATCTTCAAATATTCTTCAGCGTTGACAACACTTTCTCTAAGCCTACCTCTGATCTCTTCCTCATACATGCTACATAGCTTTGCTAGGCACATCTTCAAAGACTGTGGCCACTCTTGATCAACCCACTCCAGGTAAGAACACTTCCGTTCATCCTATAATATTTAAAACTAGATTAGTAACAATAGTAGGGGAAATGGGTTTCTGGCAACATAGAAAATCACCAAATACATATTTAGGAAAACTGTAGAAACATTAGAAACATGTTAATTATGACATATCTTCTCAAAAATATCAATGTGCAAATGAATTAATTGCTACTGAGATAACAACCAAATTCTAAAGCACCAGAATCTATAATTAACTGCAACAACATTACTGATAACCCACAAGTATAGGGGATCGCAATAGTTTTTGAGGGTAGAGTATTCAACCCAAATTTATTGATTCAACACAAGGGGAGGCAAAGAATATTCTCAAGTATTAGCAGTTGGGTTGTCAATTCAACCACACTTGAAAAATTTAATATCTGCAGCAAAGTATTTAGTAGCAAACTAGTATGGAAGTAACAGTAATAGTGGCAAAAGTAAAAGTAGCAGTTTTGTAGCAATCGTAACAGTGGCAACGGAGAAGTAACTTAGCAAAGATCAATATGAAACGAGCTCGTAGGCAATGGATCAATGATGGATAATTATGGCGGATAGTGATAGTCCCCAAGTGCAGGGAATCATCGTAGCAATTTCCAAAGGTGGAAGTGATAAGTATGTAGTGTCGAACGCAGAAGGAGCTAAAGGCAAGATCAATATTCTCTAAGTCCTATCTGCCACTGATACGACTCTACGTACACCGAACGTTTGCTTCCAACTAGAAACAAGAAATAAAACTATGTTGTGGGTATGAAGAGGATAACTTTGCATGGTATCGGAGAGCTAAAATATAAAAGTAGGTTCTGTTATCATAAAGTTATAATATATTACTAAATGTTATAAATAGCGAGTGTGGAATAATGATGGGTCGGTGTGCGGAATTATCCTAGGCAATTGTTAACATGACCGGTAATCACTATTGCAATTTCATATGAGGGAGAGGCATAAGCTAACATATTTTCTCTTCTTGGATCATATGCGATTATGATTGGAACTCTAGCAAGCATCCGCAACTACTAAAGACCATTAAGGTAAAAGCCAACCATAGCATTAATATATCAAGTCCCCTTTATCCCATACGCAACAACCCCCTTACTCGTGTTTATGCTTCTGTCACCCAAGCAACCCACTATAAGCGAATCATGAACATATTGCAACACCTACAGTGGGAATCCCTCACGCTTGCGCGACACGGAGGGCACAATAGGAGATCACCAAAATAAAACATACAACTCATACCAATCTAGATCATCAATCAACCCAAAGACAAAGGATATCTACTCAAAACATCATAGGATGGCAACACGTCATTGGATCATAATATGTGGCACAAAGCACCATGTTCAAGTAGGGATTGCAGCGGGGTGTGGGAGAGTGGACCGTGTAAAAAGATGAGGATGCTGATGTTGATGAAGACGATCACCGCGGTGATGATTCCACTCCCGATGGCACTCCGGTGCCATCAAGAGAGAGGAGGAGAGGTTCTCCCCCTTATACGTCTTCCTCCATGCCCACCAGGATGGGAATAGGTTCTCCCTCTGGTCCTTGGCATCCATGGCGATGATGGCCCCTCCGGGATCCTCCCCCATGGCCTCCGGTGATGATGGCCCCCTCTGGCATGGTGCCAGAGAGGACCTAGATTGATTTCTCGTGGCTACAAAGGCTTGCGGCGGTGGAACTTCTGATCTCTCTTCTGTTCTGGGGTTTTCTCGATTTATAGGAGGGGTTGGCGTCGATTTCACGTTAAGGGGGCCCATGGAGAGTCCACGAGGCAGGGGCGCGCCCTAAGGGGGCGGCACCCTCCACCCTCGCTGTGCCCTCGGGACTCCCCTCTGGTAGACTTTCGTTCTAGTATTTTTATATTTTCCAAAAAAAATCTCCGATGATTTTTAGCACATTCCGAGAACTTTCATTTCTGCACAAAAACAACACCACGATAGTTCTGCTGAAAACAGCGTCAGTCCGGGTTAGTTCTAATAAAATCATACCAAAATCATATAAAATTATTGTAAACATGGCATGAATACTTCATAAATTATAGATACGTTCGAGAAGTATCAGGTAGCATTCATCATGCAACAGTTATAACATAGGGTGACACAGAACTAGCTCCAATTCATCAATATAATGTAGGCATGTATTCCGAATATAGTCATACTTGCTTATGGAAAAGAAATTGCATGACATATTTTGTCCTACCCTCCCATGGCACCTGGGTCCTAGTGGAAACTAAGGGATATTAAGGCCTCCTTGTATTAGAGTACTGGACCAAAGCATTAGCACCTAGTGAATACATTAACTCCTCAAACTACGGTCATCAACGAGAAGTGTCCTGACTATTGTCACTCCGGGGATCATAACACATAGTAGGTGACTATAACCTGCAAGATAGGATCAAGAACACTCATATATTCATGAAAAGATAATAGGTTCAGATCTAAAATCATGGCACTCAGGCTCTAGTGACAAGCATTAAGCATGGGAAAGTCATAGCAACATCATTCTTAGAACATAACGGATACTAGGGATCAAACCCTAACAAAACTAACTTGATTACTTGGTAAATCTCATCCAACCCATCACCGTCCAGCAAGCCTACGATGGGATTACTCACACACGGCGGTGAGCATCATAAATTGGTGATGGAGGATGGTTGATGATGACGATGGCGACAGATTCCCCTCTCCGGAACACCAAACGGACTCCAGATCTGCCCTCCCGAGGAAGAACAGGGCTTGGCGGCAGCTGCATATCGTAAAACGCGATGAATCCTTCTCTCTGATTTTTTTCTCCCCGAACGTGAATATATGGATTTGGAGTTGAGGTCGGTGGATGTCCAGGGGGGCCACAAGATAGCGGGCACACCCAGGGGGTAGGGCGCGCCCCACCCTTATGTCTAGGGTGTGGGTCCCCTTCGGTTGATTCTTTCGCAAATATTTTTTATTTTTTCCAAAATTTATCTCCGTGAAGTTTCAGGTCATTCCGAGAACTTTTATTTCTGCACAAAAATAACACCATTGTAGTTCTGCTGAAAACAACGTTAGTCCGGGTTAGTTCCATTCAAATCATGCAAATTAGAGTCCAAAACAAGGGCAAAAGAGTTTGGAAAAGTAGATACGATGGAGACATATCAACTCCCCCAAGATTAACCCATTGCTTGTCCTCAAGCAATTCAGTTGACAAACTGAAACTGATAAAGAAAAAAATTTACAAACTCTGTTTGATATTGTTGTTGCAAATATGTAAAGCCAGCATTCAAGTTTTCAGCAACGATTATGAACTAACTATATTCACAATAACATTTAGGTCTCATGTTCACTTATATAATTGGCATAATTAGCTAGTGAGTAATAATAATAAATCTCGGATGACAACACTTTCTCAAAACAATCATGATATGATATAATAAGGTGGTATCCCGCTTGCTTTTTCTGAGACCGCAAAACATAAATGCAGAGCACCCCTGAAGATCAAGGACTGACTAGACATTGTAATTCATGGCAAAAGAGATCCAGTCACAGTCATACTCAATATCAATTAAAAACAACGCATACAAATGAAAGTGCTGCTCTCTAACTGTTGCTTTTTATAAGAGGGTGATGACTCACAAAGAAAAGTAAATAGATAGGCCCTTCGCAGAGGGAAGCAGTGATTTACTGAGGTCCCAGAGCTCAGGTTTTGAAACAGAGATAAATAATATTTTGAGCGGCATACTTTCATTGTCAACATAACAACTCAGAGATCTCGGTATCTTCCATGCTACATACGTTATAGGCGGTTCCCAAACAGAATGGTAAAGTTTATACTCCCCCACCACCAACAAGCACATTCCACGGCTGGTCCGAAACAACAGGTACCGTCCAACTAACAACAATCCTGGGGGAGTTTTGTTTGCAATTATTTGATTTGATTTGAGCATGGGACTGGGAATCCCGATTACCGCCATTTTCTTGAGAATGATGAGCGGAGTCCACTCATCGTGAGAATAACCCACCTAGCATGGAAGGTATAGACAGCTCTAGTTGCTACATGAGCGATTTGAGCATACAAAACAGAATTTCATTTGAAGGTTTAGAGTTTGGCACATGCAAATTTACTTGGAACGGCAGCTAAATACCGCATATAGGTAGGTATGGTAGACTTATATGGAATAACTTGGGGTTTATGGAAGTGGATGCACAAGCAGTATTCCTGCTTAGTACAGGTGAAGGCTAGAAAGAGACTGGGAAGTGACCAACTAGAGGGCGACACGGTCATAAACATGCATTAAGATTAACCAACAATGAGTGCAAGCATGAGTAGGATATAAATCACCATGAACATAAATATCGTGGAGGCTATGTTGATTTTGTTTCAACTACATGCGTGAACATGTGCCAAGTCAAGCCACTCGAATCATTCAAAGGAAGATACCATCCTATCATACTACATCACAACCATTTTAATAGCATGTTGGCACACAAGGTAAACAATTATAAACTCCTAGAGAATTAAGCATGGCATGAGTAACTATAATCTTTAATGTTCATTGCAAACATGTTTCATTCATAATAGGCTGAATCAGGAATGATGAACTAATCATATTTACAAAAACAAGATAGATCGAGTTCATACCAGCTTTTCCTCATCTCAATCATTTCATCATATATCGTCATTATCGCCTTTCACTTGCACGACCGAACGGTGTGAATAATAATAATAGTGCATGTGCATCGGACTAAGCTGGAATCTGCAAACATTTATTCAAAGGAGAAGACAAGGTAATATGGGCTCTTTGTTAGTTCTACAATAATGCATATGAGAGCCACTCAACATTTTCATCGCGGTCTTCTCCTCTCGACCCCCAAAGGAAAGAAAAGAATTTCAAAGAAACAAACTGAAATGTTTTTGGAGTTTTTGTTTTTCGGAAGACAGTAAAACAAGAACGAGAAAGACTATTTACACAGGAAAGCTCCCAACAAGCAAAAGAAGAATGAGAAACCTTTTTGGGTTTTCCTTTTAATACTACTACTAAGCATGGAAAGTAAACTAGCTAGAACCTACAACTAATTTTTTTTTTCTCAAAATTTTCAAACACACAAGAAGAAAGCAAGAAAAGAAAATAAACTAGCATGGATAATACAATGAAAAAGTATGAACACCGACAACTGGAATGAGTGTGTGAACATGAATGTAATGTCGATGAGAAATACATACTCCCCCAAGCTTAGAGCATCTCTAGCAGACCCCACAAAAGGCCCCAACCCGCAAAATAACCGCCGAAATGCGGGTCGGCGCGGAAAATACCACTAGAACAGAACCCGCATATGCGTCCGACCCACAAAATTTTTTGCGGGGCGCGGCAAAAGATCTCCCCCGACCTCTAGTTTCATGGAGCGAGAGCACGACAAGAGCTCGGCCGCTATCCGCGGTGAGATTGGGCGGGAGGGACATTTCCGCGCAGCCGTTCCCGCTCCTCCCACCCTCCACCACCATTGCCCCCACCACCTCCCTCTCCGGTTCATCTCCTTCGGTAGTCCTTTGCCGCCATGGATGACACCTTGCTGTCCCCCGTCACCATCGAGGTCGTGCACGCTCAATCCCCTCAGGCGGATCTCTTCGCCGGCCATGTTGGCCCCACTGTCGCCCAAGGCGCCACTGCACGTGCCCGCAAGTGGTAGGGCAATGTGGTCGTGCAGGGCGGGAACCCGGCTGCCCCAACCGGGAAGGCCCACGCTCCGGGCGCCAACGCCGCTGCGCGATCCTGGTCGGCGGCGGAGAAGGTCGCTAAGGTCTTGGGCATAAAGAGGAGGAAGATTCCGGCTACAAAGAAGCCGACTCCTTCATCCACTCCCTCTGCCCCGAAAGAGGTTCCCCGATGATCCTACTCAACAGCACTGCTCCCACCGCAAGCGAGGTGTTCGACTAAATGGCCGCAAGGTATGCCTCTTCGGTCATGGAAATTTTCTTTTGCTTTGGCGATAGCTCGTGACCTGTTTGTCGTTCACTATAGCGGTGGTTCGAACAATGCAACTGCCGACTTCGTGAACTTGTTGGACACCAATGCTGTTGACATCGATGAGGCCCTGTTCGCCGCATTTGATTACAATGAAGCGGAGGGCAGCATGGATGATCATGGGGGTGAAGAAGAATTGGAGGAGATCGATGAGATGGCGTATGAGCAATCGCAAGCAAGAAGTGGAAAAAGGCAAAGATCAAAGAACTACATGATATTGGAAGATCAAATCTTGATCAAGGCATGGAGTGCGGTGTCTCTTGATGCATGCACGAGTGCTTCTCAAACTGCCAAGAGGTCTTGGCAAAGGATCGAAGATCAATCCTTTGGCATGCTGGCAAAGTATCCCAATAGGACTCCACGCACCTTTCGGTCGCTCCAAGGGCCTTGGGACGTGATCAAGCCCATTTGCAGCCATTGGGCAGCTTGCTTGGAGCAAGTACGCAATGCATCTCCAAGTGGAACCGTGGAGTCCCACTATGTGAGTTCATTTTACCTTTGTTGAAGTTGTGCGCATCATATTGTATCATATGAAAATGATTGCATCATATGAAATGTTTGCATCATTCTAATTGTGTCGGACAAAATTTCCCAACAAAGATACAAAGACATGGAAGCTTCGGAAGGCAGATTCTTTAAACTAGAGCATTGTTGGGACTTGCTCAAGAATTGCGAGAAGTGGAAGTTGATTGAGAAAGAATCCCCACCAAAGAGAGGTTCACTTACAAACATGGATGAAGATGAGGATGATGATGGCCCAAGAAACTTGAACAAGCCCGATGGCGACAAGAAGACTAAGGAGAAAATGAAGAGAGAGCACGAAGCATCGAGCTTGAGGGAGAACATTAATGCCATGGTGCAGTCAAATGAGTTGATGCTATTGAAGACATTGGAGATCAAGAAAGAGTTGGCCGAGAAGAAGGCACATGAGAAGCAAGAGAAATGGCAATTGCTCAAGGAAGAGGGGCTGTACAAAGTGGCCATTGAGGAGAGAAGAGTACATGCCGCTGAGAACAAAGCCATGTCCATGTTGCTCTCCGAAGAGAACAAGATCATGACAATGAACCGCAATGACATGGACGACCTCACCAAAGAATGGCATGATATGGCAAGAAGAGAATTCTTGAAGAGGAGAATGGTTGCGTCGGCCAGTGCATGTTATAGTGAGGTGTTTTTCCAGCGGGGATTAGAACCAATGTCGCTAATGTGTTTAGTGCACCAGCCGATGATTTTGGTGCGAGAGTTGGAACAAGTGCCAGAGGTGGATTCGGTGGTTCCGATGAACTCCATGGACTCGATGGCGCAGAGTGAAGATCGACCAAGATGTTGCCGGACGTGGTCGTCACTTTTGCAAGTCCTTTTGCATTTGTCCTACCAAAACTATGCTTTTATTTGCGCGTGAACTATGCTTTAGCGTTTGAATTTGAACTCATTTGTCAGAATCACTATCAAATTCTCTTATTTGGGGTTTTTGGTTTGCAGGTCGACGCGGCGGTGCTCGAGCACAACCCGTGTAGTCGGGTCCGTTTTGCGGGGTCTGAGTCTGACCTCACCCACGCCGGCCTGCAAACACACTTTTCCGCAAACTTCAAAACACTTATGTGATTTTGCGGGGTTTGCTAGAGATGCTCTTAGGCTTTTGGCCTAAGTTGGTCTAGGCCCATGGATCAAAGTAGCCCTCTCTGGTGTACTGAGGAGGATCCTGGGGGTTCCACTGGTTAGCGAGCTCCTGCGGATCCCACTAATAAATAGACTCCTGATATGGATCAGGTGATGGCTCTGGCTCCGGATCTAGGGATCGTGTCCCCCTCCAATATGCGTGAATATCCACGGGCAAAACAAAGTACATGCATGAATGAAGATCGAACAAAGTAGGTGCAGGCAAGGTAACAATCTGAAAATTATCCTCGTCAAATATCAGGTTATAAATGAGTCTCGTTTCCTTATCATAACAAAGAAAATCATGCGCTACCATACTCTTATAATCTAAGTAAATAGTGGGCAGCAACTTCTCTTCTTTTTCATAGTGTCTAATAGGTATCTCAAAATATTTAGCAAGACGAGAAGCATAGATACCTCCAAAGATAGTACCCTTTGTACGGTTTAAACTCAACCGTTTAGCAACCATAGCGCCTAAGCTGAAAGTTTTATCACGAAGTAAAGCATGGCACAAAATGGCAAGGTCAGGAGCACTAAGGCCCCCACTGTCCCTGCGACCAATTAAACATCGACTAGCAAATAATGAGTAGTAACGAATGACAGGAAAGTGTATACAAGATGTTCGTGTTGCCGACACTTTTCTCCTTTCCCCTATAGTAATTTTAGTAATAAAATCTTCCACATCACTAGGACGTGGTTCCTCGATGCTTCCCTCAAAATGTAACTTGCAAACCTCACAAAAATCATAGAGCGATACCTCCTTATACTTATAATATAAATAAAATTCTACCGAGGGTGATGATCTCCTAGCATGAAAGTGAAAATTTTGCATGAAAGTATTAATGAGTAGGAGATAATATTCACACTTATCATGGAGAAAGTCAGTGATGCCCACATTCTCAGGCAAGTAATAGAAATCCTCATAAATTCCGGCTACCTCCAAGAATGCATCACTTGGCCATTCACACGGCTGGACCTCCACAGTGCGAGGAAGGTTGTACTTGGGCTTTTCATTCTCTTCATTCTCCTTTTCCTTCAAACCTTGGCTCGAGGAGCCTCTCAACAATCTCCTCAACATTTTTCTTCCTCTGAAATTTTCTGAAATTCTTAGTGACTCAAAATAAAAGTGAACCAAACTCAACAAGATTGATAGTAACTAGTCCCACAAGTGTCTAGAGGCTATATCATGCATCGAAACTACTTTGGATCATATAAATTTGACATGAAAGCTCAAGAACAGGGTCACCTCAGCAGCAACAATTTGCAATAAATAAAGCACTAGAACAAAAACTAATTGGACCATTGGAGGAGTCGCATACCAAAGAACAATTCCCCAAAGTAGTTTTGTGAATGGAGCTTTGAGCAAGGAGATCAAAAATGGCAGCAAAATGAGCAAGAACACGAGTTTGAGTTATGGGATGTTTTTTTATGGAGGAAGACGAAGTGGATGGGTGCTGGAATAAGTGGAGGGGCCCACGTGGGGCCCACAAGATAGGGGGCGCGCCCAAGGGGGTAGGGCACGCCCTCCACCCTTGTGGCTAGCTGGTGTGGCCCCCTGGTGTGTTCTAAGTGCCAGAAATTCTCAAATATTCTACAAAAAATTATACTAAAATTTCAGGGCATTTGGAGAACTTTTATTTTTAGGGTATTTTTTTATTGCTTGGATAATTCAGAAAACAGACAAAAAATACTATTTTTGCTTTATTTATTCTAAATAACATAAAGTAAAAGGAGAGTACAGAAAGTTGTGCTTCCTAAATTCATCCATCTCATACTCATCAAAAGGAATCCATTAACAAGGTTGATCAAGTCTTATTAACGAACTTCTTCTGAATGACATGAAACCGGAGAATTTTCGAATAACACTAGGTTACCTCAACGGGGATATGCATGTCCCCAACAACAAGAATATCATATTTCTTTTTGATAGTAGGAAGAGGGAATTCAAAACCTCCAATAGTAATAGTTGAAATTTTTTCAATAGAATTGATACTATGAACTTGATGTTGTTTCTTCGGAAAGTGTATCGTATGCTCATTACCATTAACATGAAAAGTGACATTGCCTTTGTTGCAATCAATAACAACACCTGCAATATTCAGAAAGGGTCTACCAAGGATGATCGACATACTGTCGTCCTCGGGAATATCAAGAATAACAAAGTATGTTAAAATAGTAACGTTTGCAACCACAACAAGCAAATCCTCACAAATACCGATGAGTATAACAGTTGATTTATCAGCCATTTGAAAAGAGATTTCAGTAGGTGTCAACTTATTCAAATCAAGTGTACGATATAAAGAGAAAGGCATAACACTAACACCGTCTCCAAGATCACATAAAGCAGTTTTAAAATAGTTTCTTTTAATGGAGCATGGTATAGTTGGTACTCCTGGATCTCCAAGTTTCTTTGGTATTCCACCCTTAAAAGTATAATTCACAAGCATGGTGGAAATTTCAGCTTCCGGTATCTTTCTTTTATTTGTAACAATATCTTCCATATACTTAGCATAAAGAGGCATTTTAAGCATATCAGTCAAACACATTCGCAAAAAGATAGGTCTAATCATTTAAGCAAAATGCTCAAAATCCTCATCATCCTTTTCTTGGATGGCTTAGGAAGAAAAGGCATGGGTTTCTGAACCCATGGTTCTCTTTCTTTACCGTGCTTCCTAGCAACGAAGTCTCTCTTATCATAATGTTGATTCTTTGATTGTGGGTTATCAAGATCAATAGCAGGTTCAACTTCTACATCATTATCATAACTTGGTGAGCATCAACATGAACATCATCACTAGGTTCATGTTCATCACCAGATTGTGTTTCAGCATCAGAAATAGAAATATCATTGGGGTTCTCAGGTTTGTCAATGAGAGGTTCACTAGAAGTATGCAAAGTCCTATCAGTGTTCTTTTTCTTTTTATTAGCAAGACTAGGTGCATCAGTATTAATTCTCTGAGAATCTTGCTCAGCTCTCTTAGGATGGCCCTCAGGATACAAAGGTTCCTGAGTCATTTTACCACCACTAGTCATAACCCTAACAACATTATCATTGTTCTTGTTATTTAACTCATAGAGCAAATCATCTTGCGCCTTAAGTACTTGTTCTACTTGAGTTGTAACCATGGAAGCATGTTTACTAATAAGCTTAAGATCACTTTCAACTCTAGACATACAATCAGTCGAGTGTTAACCATATAAGCATTACGTTTCAATTGTCCACCAACATAAGCATTGAAGTTTTCTTGTTTAAATATAAAATTATCAAACTCATCCAAGCATTCACTAGCAGACTTATTATATGGGATATCACCTTCATCAAATCTATAGAGATAATTTACCTTTACTACCTGTGTCGGGTTATCAAGATCATGTATTTCTTCAACAGGCGGTAAATTCTTAACATCTTCAGCTTTAATATCGTTATCTTTCATAGATTTCTTTGCCTCTTGCATATCTTCAGGACTGAGAAATAGAATACCCCTTTTCTTCAGATTTGGCTTAGGAGTTGGTTCAAGGAGTGTCCAATCATTATCAATACTCAATATATTATTCAATAACAATTCATCTTGCTCAACAGTTCTTTCCCTGAAAACGCAACCAACACAACTATCCAGCTGGTCTCTGGAAGCATTGGTTAGTCCATTATAAAAGATATCAAGTATTTCATTTTTCTTGAGAGGATGATCAGGAAAATCATTAAGTAATTGGAGAAGCCTCCCCCAAGCTTGTGGGAGACTCTCATCTTCAATTTGCACAAAGTTAAATATTTCCCACAAGGCAGCTTGTTTCTTATGAGCAGGGAAATATTTTGCAGAGAAGTAATAAATCATATCCCGGGGACGACACACACAACCAGGAGCAAGAGAATTAAACCATCTTAGCATCACCCTTTAACGCGGAAGGAATAACTTAAGAATATAGTAATAGAATTTTTTTTCCTCATGAGTAAATAGGTTGGCTATATCATTCAATTTAGTAAGATGTGCCACAAGAGTTTCAGATTCATAACCCTGGAAATGATCAGATTCAACGAAAGTAATTAACTCAGAATCAATAGAGAATTCATAATCCTTATCAGTAACACAGATAGGTGAAGTAGCAAACGCAAGATCATATTGCATTCTAGCATTCAAAGACTTCTCTTTTAGCTTAGCTAACAGTTTCTTAAGATCATATCTATCATTGCAAGCAAAGAAGTCTCTAGCAGTTTCTTCATCCATAATATAACCCTCAGGTACAACAAGCAATTCATATCTAGGGGAGAATCTTCATCATCACTTTCATTAATATCATCAGCTTCAGTAATTTCATTCTCTCTAACCCTAGCAAGTTGTTCATCAAGAAATTCACCCAGTGGCACATTATTATCAAGCAAAGGAGTAGTATCATCATAAGCATCATGCATAGCAGAAGTGGCATCATCAATAACATGCGACATATTGGAATCAATAGCAGGTGTAGGTGCCGCAAATTTACTCAAAACAGAAGGTGAATCAAGTGCAGAGCTAGATGGCAGTTCCTTACCTCCCCTCGTAGTTGAGGGATAAATCTTGGTTTTGTTGTCTTTCAAAATCTTCATAGTGATCAACAGATATAAATCCCAAGTGACTCAAAGAATAGAGCTATGCTCCTCGGCAACGGCACCAGAAAAAGGTCTTGATAACCCACAAGTATAGGGGATTGCAACAGTTTTCGAGGGTAGGGTATTCAACCCAAATTTATTGATTCGACACAAGGGGAGCCAAAGAATATTCTCAAGTATTAGCAGTTGAGTGTCAATTCAACCACACCCGAAAGACTTAATATCTGCAGCAAAGTATTTAGTAGCAAAGTAGTATGGAAGTAACGGTAATGGTGGCAAAAGTAATAGTAGAAGTTTTGTGCAATCGTAACAGTGGCAACGGAGAAGTAACTTAGCAAAGATCAATATGAAACGAGCTCGTAGGCAATGGATCAATGATGGATAATTATGTTGGATAGCATTCATCGTGCATGAGTTATAACATAGGGTGACACAGAACTAGCTCCAATTCATCAATATAATGTAGGCATGTATTCCTAATATAGTCATACATGCTTATGGAAAAGAACTTGCATGACATCTTTTGTCGTACCCTCCCGTGGCAGCGGGTTCCTAATGGAAACTAAGGGATATTAAGGCCTCCTTTTAATAGAGTACTGGACCAAAGCATTAGCACTTAGTGAATATATGAACTCCTCAAACTACAGTCATCACCGAGAAGTGTCCCGACTATTGTCACTCCAGGGTTGCCGGATCATAACATGCAGTAGGTGACTATAACTTGCATGATAGGATCATGAACACTCATATATTCATGAAAACATAATAGGTTCAGATCTGAAATCATGGCAGTTGGGCCCTAGTGACAAGCATTAAGCATGGCAAAGTCATAGCAACATCAGTCTTAGAACATAATGGATACTAGGGATCAAACCCTAACAAAACTAACTCGATTACATGGTAAATCTCATCCAACCCATCACCGTCCAGCAAGCCTATGATGGGATTACTCACACACGGCTGTGAGCATCATGAAATTGGTGATGGAGGATGGTTGATGATGACGATGGCGATGGATTCCCCTCTCCGGAGCCCTGAACGGACTCCAGATCCGCCCTCCCGAGGAAGAACAGGGCTTGGCGGTGGCTCCGTATCATAAAATGTGACGAATCCTTCTCTTTGATTTTTTTTCTCCACGAACGTGAATATATGGAGTTGGAGTTGAGTTCGGTGGAGGTCCAAGGGCCCACAAGACAGGGGGCGCGCCCAGGGGGTAGGGCGCGCCCCCACCCTTGTGGCTAGGGTGTGGTTCCCCTTCGATTGATTCTTTCGCCTATATCTTTTATTTATTCCAAAAGTTATCTCCATGAAGTTTCAGGTTATTCCGAGAACTTTTATTTCTCCACAAAAATAACACCATGGCAGTTCTGCTGAAAACAACATCAGTCCGGGTTAGTTCCATTCAAATCATGCAAATTAGAGTCCAAAACAAGGGAAAAAGAGTTTGGAAAAGTATATACAATGGAGACATATCAGCTACAAGTTCTTAGTCATGTACTATAAATAACAAATTGAACATTGTATGAGGAAGCTAAATATAACTGCAACAACATAGTGACAGTGTTTGGATGGCAACAGATTGATACTAACAAGTGTGTACATGCACAAATTTAGTAACATAGAACTAATAGAACTAAGGACGTCCACTATGTATGCCAAAACTAGTGTAAAGACAACTATTGCTACATTTGGCACCGGTGCCCTGGACTAGCGAGTCGATGCAGAGGAAAAAAATCAGGGATCTGGACTCCGGAGCACCTAGTTGCTCCGATGCTCAGTTCCTTCATGCCATAAAGATTTAGTATTTTACTGCTTGGCTGCTCGGAAGTGTAGACCAAATTTGGCCGCCCAAACTGCTAAAGCGGAGCCAAATAATTTTCTAATGGCACCGCTGGTGAGATGGCAATGGTTTTAGATACTAGATACATCCAGAATAACATAGCACAGTGAAAGTGTCTGAATCACATCTAACAAATGATTTGTAAATACAAAAGTGGGGGTAACCTTTCTCTGCACATGCCAGAAACTTCCTCCCACTATCCACAGATTCAAACGCAACTAGCTTCATGCATGGAGATTGATCGTGACAATGAGCAGTCTGATCTTCAGCCACCTCGCTCCATTCATTGCAACTGATGGTCCTAGGGAGCTACAAGAGGAAGAAATGACTCAAATCGACTGCTGGGTTAAAATCCTTCATTCCAAGTCATAACCCGAGAGAGAGAGAGAAGAGAGGCATACCCGGGTGGTGAAGGAGTCATCTTCGGAGGAGGAACCGCTGGAGAGGTCATTGAAGAAAACCATGGCGACCCAGGTGGTAGGATGCGAGACGGCGAGAGCGAGGAAAGCAAGCGAGGAAGCGGCTATAGCTTCAAAAGGAAGAAAGGAGGAAATAGGGGAAATGTGGCTTGTGGTCGGGGAGAAAAGGGGGTGGGGAAGGGGGGTGGGGTAGATAATTCGACAGTAGGCCAAAAATTTCAAAATCTGGAGAGATACTTTGTGCGCGGTGACGCCGGACACCATTCACTTTGAATGATTGTGTGCATCGCAAACGATTCTTCTGCTTTACGCGCATGGGATGAGTTTGATAATTCAAATTTTGGTGGAAATTTCCCTGGGTACTATCCTCATCCACGTCATTGCATAATTTAACATCGCTTGCTAATTTGGGCACACAAAAGAGCGTACATCACACACACCACACTTACTGAATCGAGCAATTTTAGTAATTAAATAGAGCCAGTTGACCTAAACATTGCTCTAACAAAAGGCCATCATTAAAAACAAAGCCTAAGTACGCATAATTTTAACAAAGCCACCGGCGCGCAGGCCTATGCATCACCGACGTGAGATGAGACGTTGATGACTTGTCCTGGCGACATGTCACCATTGGTGGACTCCGCGTCCCCCCTGCTGAAGTCGATTGCGTCCTCGCCCTCGGCGCCGCCCTCAAGGTTGTAGTACTCATAGTAGTGGTTGCGCCAGAGCTCGCGTTGATACTCCACCGCTGATTCCTCGATGGACATACTCTTCTCTACCTCGACCTCGGGCACACGCAACTCCTCCTCCCGGCGCTCCTCGATCTCCGCCGCCTTCTGCATCTCCAGCTCCCGCTCGGCGATCTCATGAGGAAGCAGGGGCTCCATGGCCACTGCCGCCTTTTCGGACGTGGGTTGCATGCTGGATTCCGAGATGGCCTGGAATACCTTGGCGTGTGCGTCCTTGATCTTGGCGTGGATGGCCTCGACCTGGGCCAGGGCGGCATCGGCTGCACGAATGGCAGGTCGAGCGCTCTCGGTGTTTGCAGCCGCCATCACAGCAGCTGCTGCAGCCATCTCAGCAGCTGCAGCTGCCCTGTCGGCTACCGCAGATGTCCTCCCGGCGGATGCGGCCGCGCTCAACGCGGATGCGGCGGCACTCTCGGCATAGGCGGTTACCCTCTCGGCGCAGGCGGCGGCGCTCGGGGAGGACGCGGCCACCGTACGAGCCCTCACGAAGTGTTTCCATGGTGTCATCTGATACGTCTCCAACGTATCTATAATTTTTGATTTTTCCATGCTATTATATTACCCCTTTTGGATGTATATTGGCTTTATTTTACACATTTATATCATTTTTGGGACTAACCTACTAACCGGAGGCCCAGCCCATATTACTGTTTTTTTGCCTATTTCAGTATTTCGCAGAAAAGGAATATCAAACGGAGTCCAAACGGAATGAAACCTTCGGGAGCGTGATTTTTGGAATGAACGTAATCCAGAGGACTTGGAGTGCAAGTCAAGAAGCAGCCGAGGCTCCCACGAGATAGGAGGGCGCCCCCCTATAGGGCGCGCCCCCCTGTCTCGTGGCCCCCTCGGGCATCCACCGACGTACTTCTTCCTCCTATATAAGCCTACGTACCCCAAAAACATCCAGGGGGCAGAGGAAACACAATTTCCACCACCGTAACCTTCTGTATCCGCGAGATCTCATCTTGGAGCCTTCGCCGGCACTCTGCCGGAGGGGGAATCGACCATGGAGGGCTTCTACATCAACATCCTTGCCCCTCCGATGAGTTGTGAGTAGTTTACCACAGACCTACGGGTCCATAGTTATTAGCTAGATGGCTTCTTGTCACTTTTTTGATCTCAATACAATGGTCTCCCCCTCTCTTGTGGAGATCTATTCGATGTAAACTCTTTTTGCGGTGTGTTTGTCGAGACCCAATGAATTGTGGGTTTATGATCAAGTTTATCTATGAATAATATTTGAATCTTCTCTGAATTCTTTTATGTATGATTGAGTTATCTTTGCAAGTCTCTTCGATTTATCAGTTTGGTTTGGCCTACTGGATTGATCTATCTTGCCATGGGAGAAGTGCTTAGCTTTGGGTTCAATCTTGCGGTGTCCTTACCCAGTGACAGAAAGGGTTGTAAGGCACGTATTGTATTGTTGCCATCGAGGATAATAAGATGGGGTTTATATCATATTGCTTGAGTTTATCCCTTTACATCATGTCATCTTGCTTAATGTGTTACTCTGTTCTTATGAACTTAATACTCTAGATGCAGGCAGGAGTCGATCAATGTGTGGAGTAATAGTAGTAGATGCAGGCAGGAGTCGGTCTACTTGTTACGGACGTGATGCCTATATACATGATCATGCCTAGATAATCTCATAAGTATTCGCTTTTCTATCAATTGCTCGACAATAATTTGTTCACCCACCGTAATACTTATGCTATCTTGAGAGAAGCCACTAGTTAAACCTATGGCCCCCGGGTCTATCTCTTATCATATTTGCTTCCAATCTACTTTTATTTGCATCTTTACTTTTTGCATCTATATTATAAAATACTAAAAATATATTTATCTTATCTTACTATCTTTATTAGATCTCACTTTTGCAAGTGGCCGTGAAGGGATTGACAACCCCTTTATTACGTTGGTTGCGAGTTCTTTGTTTGTTTGTGTAGGTGCGTGGGACTTTTGAGGAGCCTCCTACTGGATTGATACCTTGGTTCTCAAAAACTAAGGGAAATACTTATGCTACTATTGCTGCATCACCCTCTCCTCTTCGAGGAAAACCAACGCAAGCTCAAGACGTAGCAAGAAGGATTTCTGGCGCTGTTGCCGTTGAGGTCTTCGCTCAAGTCAAGACATACCAAGTACCCATCACAAACTCATCTCCCTCGCATTTACATTATTTGCCGTTTGCCTCTCGTTTTCCTCTCCCCCAATTCACCCTTGCTGTTTTATTCGCCCTCTCTTTCCCAATCTCCTCTCTCTTTGTTTGCCCTTTCCTTTGCTCATTTGGTTGGAATAGATGCTTATTTATTGCTAAATAGAGAACCTAAGATCTATGGATACTTATCCGCTTGCTAATCTTTTTAAGAGATCCAATTATTATGAACCAATTTCTAGTGAGTTTTGTGCACTATATTATCTTTATGAAGCTTTGCTCAAAATTTGTGAATCTGGAAATTAAGATGAACAAATTTATGAAGAGATTCACGATAACTCCTTGAATAAAAATCATGATTGCAATGATTTCCCTATAAATTCTCTTGATGTCAATTGTGCTAATAATATGCAAAACCCTAAGCTTGGGGATGCTAGTTTTGCTATGTCTACTACTTGTTTCAATGATCATGATTGGGGTGATTCTTCTTATAACCTTGAAAATTTATTTAAGCCCCATGATGAATATGAGATTGGTAATAATGTTTGAAATAATATTGAAAGTGGGTTTGGAAGAGTGTCAACTTTAGATCCCACATTTTTGGAGTATGTTCAATCTTATGATATTTTTGATAAAGGTGGGTTCGGAAAGGTCATGACTCTAGCTAATGTTAATCCCACTATCTTGGAAGAGTGTCAACTTTGCATGCATGTGGATCGTGTTGAGAATATGTTTTGTGATAGCTATTTTGTTGATTTTGCTTATGATCCTACATGTAATTATTATGAGAGAGGAAAATATGATTGTAGAAATTTTCATGTTACTAAATTACCTCTCATTATGTTGAGATTGCTATTGTTTCTTTCCGCTTCCTTGCATATGCTAGTTTTTGGTTGATATGATAATTTTTTTGCCTATAAGATGCCTATGAATAGGAAGTATGTTAGACTTAGATGTGTTTTCCACATGCTATATGATGCTCTCTTTGTGTTTCAATTATTATCTTTTGTGTGGGCATCATTAAAATTATCAATGCCTAGCTACAAGGCTCTAAAGAAAAGCGCTTGTTGGGAGACAACCTTCGTGTGAGCATCATAACTTTTCCTTGCTGTTATTTAATAAATCTAGCATCTACCTTCTGTTCAGACGTGTTTTTATCTTTTAATTAGTGTTTGTGCCAAGTAGAACCTATAGGATAACCTATGATTATAGTTGATTTGATTCTGCTGAAAAACAGAAACTTTGCACGCACGAATATATTTTGTTAAATCACAAGAACATGCTTTTGCGTTGATTCCTTTTTGCTGATGATCAATAAAAAACTTGTCCAGGACTTCCTATTTTGGTAGGATTTTTAGTGTTCCAGAAGTTTGCGTTAGTTACAGATTTCTACAGACTGTTCTGTTTTTGACAGATTCTGTTTTTCGTGTGTTGTTTGCTTATTTTGATGCATCTATGGCTAGTAAAATAGTTTATCAACCATAGAGAAGTTGGAATACAGTAGGTTTAACGCCAAAATAAATAAAGAATGAGTTCATTACAGTACCTTATGTGGTGGTTTTGTTTTCTTTCACTAACAGAGCTTATAAGATTTCCTGTTGAGTTTTGTGTTGTGAAGTTTTCAAGTTTTGGTAAAGCTTTTATGGACTATGGAATAAGGAGTGGCAAGAGCCTAAGCTTGGGGATGCCCAAGGCACCCCAAGATATTCAATAATAGACAAAAGCCTAAGCTTGGGGATGCCTCGGGAAGGCATCCCCTCTTTCGTCTTCGTTCATTGGTAACTTTACTTGGAGCTATATTTTTATTCGCCACATGATATGTGTTTTGCTTGGAGCGTCGTGTATTATATTAGTCTTTGCTTTTTAGTTTACCACAATCATCCTTTCTGTACACACCTTTCGTGAGAAGCCTATTTGATTAGAATTTGCTAGAATACTCTATGTGCTTCACTTATATCTTTTGAGCTTGATAGTTTTTGCTCTAGTGCTTCACTTATATCTTTTAGAGCACGGTGGTGACTTATTTTTGTAGAAATTACTAGTCTCTCATGCTTCACTTATATCTTTTTGAGAGTCTTTTAGAACATCATGGTATTTGCTATGGTTATAAAATTGGTCCTAGAATGGTAGGCATCCAAGTTGGGTATAATAAAAACTATCATAGGAAGTGAATTGGATGCTATGATCAATGTGATACTTAATAATTGTTTTGAGATATGGAGGTAGTGATATTAAAGTCATGGTAGTTGGGTGATTATGAATTTAAAGAATGCTTGTGTTGAAGTTAGCAAGTCCCGTAGCATGCACGTATGGTTAAAGTTGTGTAACAAATTTGAAACATGAAGTGTACCTAGCTTGTGCATCCTTATGAGTGGCGGTCGGGGACGAGCGATGGTCTTTTCCTACCAATCTATCCCCCTTGGAGCATGCGCGTAGTGCTTGGTTTTTGATGACTTCTAAGTTTTTGCAATAAGTATATGAGTTCTTTTGACTAATGTTGAGTCCATGGATTATACGCACTTTTACCTTTCTGCCATTGCTAGCCTCTTCGGTACCGTGCATTGCCCTTTCTCACCTTGAGAGTTGGTGCAAACTTCGCTGGTGCATCCAAACCCCGTGATACGATACGCTCTATCACACATAAACCTCCTTATATCTTCCTCAAAACAGCCACCATACCTACCTATTATGGCATTTTCATAGCCATTTCGAGATATATTGCCATGCAACTTTCCACCGTTCCGTTCATCATCATCATGGCATACTTTACTTTTGTCATATTGCCATTGCATGATCATGTAGTTGACATCGTATTTGTGGCAAAGCCACCATGCATTATTTTTCATACATGCCACTCTTGATTCATTGCACCATCCCGGTACTCCGCCGGAGGCATTCATATAGAGTCCTATCTTGTTCTAGTTTCGAGTTGTAATTCATATGTTGTAATCAATAGAAGTGTGACGATCATCATTATTAGAGCATTGCCCAAAGAAAAAAAAGAAAAAAAAGAAGAAAGGACAAAAAAAGGATGGCCCAAAAAAAATAGAAAAAAAGAAAAATAAAAGAAAATAAATAAAAAGGGCAATGCTACTATCTCCTTTTCCACAGTTGTGCTTCAAAGTAGCACCTTGTTCTTCATGTAGTGAGTCTCATATATTGTGCTTCAAAGTAGCACCATGTTTTTCATATAGTGAGTCTCATAAGTTGTCGTTTTCATACTAGTGGGAATTTTTCATTATATAACTTGGCTTGTATATTCCTACGATGGGCTTCCTCAAATGCCCTAGGTCTTCGTGAGCAAGCAAGTTGGATGCACACCCACTAGTTTTCTTTTGTTGAGCATTCATTTATAGCTCTAGTGCATCCGTTGCATGGCAATCCCTACTCCTCATGTTGACATCAATTGATGGGCATCTCCCTAGCCCGTTGATTATCCTCGTCAATGTGAGACTTTCTCCTTTTTTGTCTTCTCCACACAATCCCAATCATATTATTCTATTCCACCCATAGTGCTATATCCATGGCTCATGCTCATGTATTGCGTGAAGGTTGAAAATGTTTGAGATTATTTAAGTATGAAACAATTGCTTGGCTTGTCATCGGGGGTATAAAAGTTGGGAACATCTTTGTGTGACGAAAATGAAGCATAGCCTAACTATATGATTTTGTAGGGATGAACTTCCTTTTGCCATGTTATTTTGAGAAGACATGATTACTTTGATTAGTATGCTTGAAGTGTTACTATTTATTTTATCAATGTGAACTTTTATTTTGAATCATTTGGATCTGAACATTCATGCCACAATAAAGAAAATTACAATGAGAATTATGCTAGGTAGCATTCCACATCAAAAATTCTCTTTTTATCATTTACCTACTCGAGGACGAGCAGGAATTAAGCTTGGGGATGCTTGATACGTCTCCAACGTATCTATAATTTTTGATTGTTCCATGCTATTATATTACCCCTTTTGGATGTTTATGGGCTTTATTTTACACATTTATAATCATTTTTGGCACTAACCTACTAACCGGAGGCCCAGCCCATATTGCTGTTTTTTTTGCCTATTTCAGTATTTCGAAGAAAAGGAATTTCAAACGGAGTCCAAACGGAATGAAACCTTCGGGAGCGTGATTTTTGGAACGAACGTGATCCAGAGGACTTGGAGTGCAAGTCAAGAAGCAGCCGAGGCTCCCACGAGATAGGAGGGCGCGCCCCCCCTATAGGGTGCACCCCCTGTCTCGTGGGCCCCTCGGGCGTCCACCGACGTACTTCTTCCTCCTATATAAGCCTACGTACCCCAAAAACATCTAGGGGCAGACGAAACACAATTTCCACCACCGTAACCTTCTGTATCCGCGAGATCTCATCTTGGAGCCTTCGCCGGCACTCTGCTGGAGGGGGAATCGACCACGGAGGGCTTCTACATGAACATACTTGCCCCTTCGATGAGTTTTGAGTAGTTTATCACAGACCTACGTGTAGGGGAACGCAGCAGAAAACAAAAATATTCCAACCTACGCACCAGCCCAGGACCACTATGGAGACTGCATACATGGTTTGATCTTTTTCGTTACCGACTCGTAGCGCAGCGGGAAGTAGAGTCGATGACGAACGGCGGTGCAGATCCCCGCAGCTAGGATTTACAACCTCCCAACCGCACAGATGTATACCCTCATCTGCTCCTCAGTCAGCCCTCCGGGAGGCGGTCGAACAGCCCTCCGGACGGTGTCGTGGACAGCCCTCCGGGAGGACCTTCGAAACTCGAATGGTCACTCTGACAGCCCTTCTGGAGGACCTTCAAAACTCGGACGGTCACACGGACAGCCCTTCGGGAGGCACTCACGAACTAAGACCGAAACTACGATCTCTCTACAGAGTTGCACACATACGGTGTCATCTATCCGGCAGGGCTTCGCCGTCCAGAACTAGTTCCTGCCGGAACCCAGACAGCCTTTCGACTCTACGAAACTATTTCGCTGGGAGGGAGAGAAGAAGCCAGATCATTGCATGGCACTTGTATGAGAGCAAAGGGATGAGTATGGAGAGCTCCTCTCCTCCTCCTTTTATAGGAAACCCAAGGGGTAGGGTGGTTTCACAAGAAAACCCAAAGTGCACATGAAGGAAGTCCTTCCACAAGGACCCAGTGTGAAACCAAGGGACAAGAGGGGGCTCCAAGGAGGAGTCCCCATGTGGCCGGCCACACCTAGGAGGGCCCCCCAAAGGGAGCCTCATCCATCCATGTCACCCCCAAAAAATATCTTGGGATAAAGCCCAAAATAATGGCTTTCCAAAAAGTAACCCAAAAAGCACTTTCACTATTCATGACGACATTTTTCAGCGTCCGTTCGAACTGAAAATATTTATGTGGGCTTAGAACATTTCCAGTACCCATCATATTTATTTTCAATGCGTTCTGGAACAATTCCATTTTAGTGATTTTCATCTGCGAAAAGCATATGAAGCGGTTCCGACAGCTCCGGAACATTTCCGGTTTTTATCTCAGAAAATTCCAAAAAGCTTCCAGAATGATTCTGGCACCCTTCAAGAATTATCAGGCATTTGCCGAAACCAAATTGACTTAATGGTATATCCCGAAACAACTTTTCGGTATCATCGAAACTCATCCGATGACCTCTCTCTGCGGTACGATTCCGCTGTCCGAAACTTTTCCGGTGTACGAAACTTTTTCGGTGATTTTCTCTCAGACTCCCTGTCTAGTATTCAACAGATAGATGACCCTTAAGTGTGTGACCCTATAGGTTCGGTGAAGTATAGACATGACCCGGAACCCCTTCCGATCAATGATCAACATCGGAGCCGTGGACACCCATATTGACCCCTATACCCACACGAATGAATATCCGAGTGAACCTCCAGTTGCCGTGTGCTATTCCTGTTGCTTCGCGATATGTTACAAAGACCCGAGGTGAGATTTACTTGCATCCCCGTGGATCAACAATTTGTCCATTATGCTAGTTACCTCGTTACTGGTTTTGTTCTCTTTTCTCGTTTCCGTGTTCCGGCATCCATGTGATCAAATCACACTGTGTCTGGCCAGACGATGATGGATACCGTAACACCGAGAGGCCCGAGAATATCTCTCCATAGTTGGAGGAGCAAATCCCAATCTTGAGCTATCAAGTTACTTGACACACTTTTCCATGAACCCGTAAGCCGCCGTAATAGCCACCCATTTACGGATGACGTTTAACAAACCCCAAAGTTCATGAAGCAGGCATGAAGAAACTCGATACTCTCATGGTCTAAGGAATCATGCAAAGGTTAACCATCTATGTGTTATTTACCATTAACTTGTGATGAATGAATCTCATAGCATAACATCAAACCGGGTCGATTCAACACAAATGTTCTCTTAACATTGTGCCCTCGAAGTTGCTGGCATAGACATGCCCATGATCAGGAAAACAGAACCATCATGCAACACTTGAGCTAGTCTTAGAGGCTAGACTAGGAATACTTCTTACCGTTTATTATTCCACACGTGCATATGAGTCTTCCTCCGAGCCTCGTGGATATTGCAGACTCGAGAATCATTGCAGTTATAGCATGGAACATAAACATAACTATGAACTCGGAGATAAATAATATCATTTATTATTGCCTCTAGGGCATATATCCTACAGACTCCCACTTGCACTAGAGACAATAATCTAGTTAATGCTAATGCACCTTACACCTATGGCATGCCGGTGTAAAAAATGCTTCGCATGTGGTATAGCCTGATGTCCATCAGATCTGACGACTTCAGCTCCGTGTCTATCTCTGCATATCCTCGCGTTTTCACGCTTTCACAAAATTCATATTTTGTGCGGACTTGGCTTTGTATAAATGTGAATCACAGGTTGAACCTGGATTCCTCAGACTGAGTTATGGAGAAACTACCTGCAGTAGTGTCCCATTGACAAAAGCCATCTTGGAACCATACTAAGTTCATGAATGAACTATATGATTCAACATCTTGTTTGTCGCTTCTAAAGCGTCAACATACTTAGTCATTTGTTATAGAATTCGCCACAGTATCCTGTTGAGAACAATTTCCAACTACCGTGCCACCATATTATGTATTACACAAAACCCTTAACTTAAATCGAAAATCGCATGGAGAAAAGATGAAGACTGCATCGATGTAACATTTTACAACGAACTCTTCATGATCTCCGCTTGCGAGAAAACATATCATCAGTACTTACTCTAGTACTCAATGACATCTTTCACTGTTGGCCCATGATTAGTACTTTGATCACTTTAGTATCCATACTCGCAACATCTTGGGAGTATTGGACATATCTGGTTGTTTTACATACCATGGAATACATGATTAATCCAAACACATGAGTGTGTCGAATCTCCATCATGTATTTTGCTCATCAGTGTTTTGGGACACTGATTCTTGCAAAAACTCTTTCCATGTGACTTCAGCAAGAATCACTCCTTGTCATTCTTAGTGCTAAATGGTTTTAGCATCTTGTCAATATGTATTTATTGCTTAGCCCTATTAGGTAAATCTATCTCCATAGATCATTATGCCTAATATTGAGGCTATTTAGCCTAAGCACTTCATTAAAAACAATTTTCAAATGAAGTCCTAATTCGTGTCAAGAAATTTATTTCCAATTAACAATGTGTCAAGCACACAAGGTTTTTAGAAATATTATTACGCTCCCACTTACTTTCTTGAATTACAAGCATCTTCATTACCCATTGATGAAGTCAAATCCCTTTGACCATTTCATCAAAGCACAAAGATTCCAACTCCATTTTGCTCTCTTCTATCCATCGCTGGAACTCTGAAGTTTGCACCCTTTCTAGCATCCTCTGGATAAACAAAATGCCTTGGACTGTAACACATGCAAGTCCTTGGTTTCATTTCCATCAGATGGAAATCCTATTGTCATCCATGTTTCATATCTCATGATTGAAATATGTATTAATTGCTAGTTCAACCCGAACCGATTTTAAGCATCGCTACGATGAAAACAACCTCACCGTAGTCAACTCTTGAACTTGTTATTTCAACAAGTCGAGCTTTATGGATAAAACATTTTTATCCGTATAGGTTTTAAGTTCCATAAATATTCGTTAGACTCTAAGTCTTCCGAAAGGTGTAGCAAGGTTTTAATCTTGAATCACTCATATGGAAACTAACTCGGGTTCTATTGGCATTTAGCCAATTCCGAAGTCAGGGCCCATCAACGCTTCCTTGTGTATCGTAGGTATAATGTTGTCTAACAACAATATCTCGTTTGCGCACCTGAGAGGTTTGCACGAGCCTTGCCTATGTGGTTCAACTACAAGTTCGACCGAAGTTCATACATTTTATTTAGAGACTTCCGTATCAGTCGCAGTAGGAAACTCTGGAATTACTTCCAAGGTCTCTTTCCTTTGATCTGATGACGAAGATACTGTTTATCACGTCGAGTTGCACTATTCTCCCACTCACCTTTTTGAAAGAACCATTCTCTTTAAAAGCATGCCGTTTCGTGGCAAAACTATTTGCCTCGGTATAGTGAGGGAGGAGTACCCAATGACTCGGGGTAACCTACAAAGTAGCACTTGTCTGATTTGGAATAGGTTTGTAACCTTTTACACAAGCCCCATATTCCAAATGTTTAAGAAAAGATATAACATGGTTGGGCGTACCATACCATGGCGTCATTTCAACAGACCCGATGGAGCTCTTTTTAGTGTAAAAGCCGCAGTCTCTAAAGCATCACTCTTTAAAAGGGATAATGGCAAATTTATTTATGTCATCTTTGATCTTACCATGTCATAAATGGTTTGATTACATCTTCACAGACTTTCCACTTGCAGTGGTATTCTGGGAAGTGCAAGTTATGAAACCCCTTTCACAACTCATCAGACATTCGCTAAACTTGTAACTCAAATATTCCTTTCTGCAATCAAATTGTAGAAACATAATTTTCTTATTACAATAACTTCTACTTCATTTCTGAAAACCTTTCGAATGATTTCAAAAGATCCACACTTACGTCTCATCAAGTAAATATCCATATATCTACTTGAGCCATTTCTGAAGATAGATAAATCCACTATTTGCAACATTTATCGGACTACACACATCAAATGTATGATCACCAATAAGTTTGCTGTTCATTCTTTATTGCCTGTGAATGGTATTTCAGTCACTTCACCTTTCGGAGGAAAGTTGCAAGTGTCAGATGATTCAAAATCAAACGACTTCAAAGTCCATCATAATGGAATTTTCCATGCGGGTTTCCCCAAATGTGACCAAATGTAGTGCCACACTTGTGTGGTATTCTTTTAGTCTTGCGACATTTAGCGTCAGTGTTTATGGATGTATCATATTACCATCAATATTTATAACATACATCCCATCTTGGATGGAAGCATGGCCCTTCATGTTATTCATAATACTGAACAACAATTGTTGTTTTTATGAATAACCTCTCTTGCAAAAACATTGTGCAATGGGCTAGAGTGTAGGAAACTCTAAAAGGAATTATGAAAATAAACCTAGAGGTAATGTATTATTATCAATATTCATAACATACATCTCATTCATAATGAAAGTATGGCCCTTATGTTATTCATAACACCGAACATGAAAAGTTCTCTTATGAACAACCTTCTTGCAAGACACCTTATGCAATGGGCTAGAGTGTGAAACTCTAAATGAATTATGAAAATAAATACAGATGGTAATACACCAATGGAAAGTATAGTAACATTTACTATGTTCCCTATGTATACCTAAACCTCATTCCTGGCTAGTCTTTCAGGCCATAGCAGTTCTTACATCGAGTTGCAACAGAATGCAATCGAGTGGGTATCTTTGTGATTAACTCACAATACCCAAAACTCAATGATTAACAATTTAATCATAATTCCCAAGAACTATATCTTTGACGAGCCTTCTATACATCAAAAACTTGTATGACATTCATACATGAGCTGGATATTCCAGTCTTCTTTCTTTTTGCCTTTATACTTCTAACAGTTCAACTTTTAGTATTTCTCCTACTCTCAGAAGAATAACCCAACTTAAGAGTGGCGTTAGCCCCGGACTTCCTAGGCGTGAAAGTCTCACTAACACCCTTCGGACACTTCCTTTCTCTTTAAGTTGTTGTTTTATTCACCTTTCATCATATGACAGGCATTCTTCTGGATCCCTTTCCCAATCAGTCTAATGGATAGTAAACTCCTTTACTAATAGTTTGCAAACAAACATTGCCTTGGATATCTCATATCTTTTAGCCTTTGTCTGTCTCTAAAAATGATTTTCAGATTCCATGAATAAAACATAACTATCCAAACTTTCGAAGCTCTGGTCTCATGGAAGCAAACATATTGCACTTTGCTGACACGGAATTCTAGCTTTTGGATCGAAGGACGAGAGTCACATGATCCATAGCATAAGCGAGAGAATACCGAAAGTATGCGATAGGACAAAGTCCTTCTCGGCACTTTTGAGGACAATCCTCACATTACGTCACCAATCGTAAAGTTTTAACCAGATATTTAACAGCTATTCAATTTTAACAGGGAAGGTGGAAACGCGAGCCATTATTCTACAACTATTTTGCAAGAAACACTTAGATAGTGTTCATAATTAATTGCACTGATAATTAAACATGTTAATTCAACAGTGCGCTCCCACTCAAATCAATATCTCTCATAATTAATTTTGAGTGATACAAGATCCAGACTTCAACTCATCGCCATAGAATCATCATCTCATAACGGGAATTTTAATCGGTAGGCCAACTTGCCGATCACATCTCTATGTGACTCTTGCTCATCTTTCGATGCGTGTGTTCCGAGCTCAGGACGATCCTGCCATGAACGTCAAGACAACCAAGTGATCTTGCTGCGAGGTCTGACCTCACCCGCCTCACACTTCTCTAATCGTTCGTACCCATGCATCCATGGCGCACCCCGAAAAGATAGGTGCCGTGACGGTGCTACACTTGGGAGAACACTAACTACTTGATATTTTAGTGAGAGATCACCCTAATAAAAAGAGACTACCGCGCAATCAAGAAGGGTGCATCATAAGGGATAAACATCTCAGGCAATTCATAATATCATGATATGGTATAGCCCTTTCTGACGGAGAAGTCTTTCATTTCTTCGTCTTCGGCATTCGCGTTGGTGTTCACCTTCGTGAAGATTGCCACCATCTTGTCGATGCACCAAATAATATTGCTATCTCTATAGCTAATAAAATAAGTGCATTACTTAAGGTTGACACGCAGGTCACTAAAGTGACAATCATATGGCTCCAGCCATCATGCCGAATCATGACACGCAGGTCATGTTAATCAATTTACATCATATAGTCATCTCATACATAATCAAATTGAATATGAGCATTGCTATACCACATCACATGCACATGCAAACCCTCCTGCAAAACCAAGTTAGACGTTTCTAATCGGTTCATGCAAACTTGTTTTTCGTGGCTTCTAAGGTTTCGACTTAAACCACAGCTACCAACGTTTTATCATCAAGTATGATTATTCAAGTTGCTAGATTAACATCTTGGGGTGTATGAAACACGACATAATTAAATCTCGAGCCCCATACTAAACTTCGACATACGCATGACCCCCGTGCAGATCATATCTGCAATGCCCTTTCATCTGCGAATTTCATCTTTCTTTTGACTACGGCAGAACCCAAAGAACTGATAGCACTTCCATGATCAATCAGGATCACGGATTGCTAGAACTTTGTCAAATTCCACCATGCTGTCTCGAGATTGAGCAAACGCAAATTCTAGGAAAGCAACAAGAACGTCGGGTAACATATTTCATCTGTCACCCGCATAAATAATTTTCAGCAATAGATCTCATCTACTCCAAAATTATATTATGCAATACCCATACATCTCCATGTATTCTAGATCGTAACATGCATCTACGCATAGCACGGCTCTTGATGCCACTGTAGGGGAACGCAGCAGAAAACAAAAATATTCCGACCTATGCACCAGCCCAGGACCACTATGGAGACTGCATACATGGTTTGATTCTTTTCGTTACCGACTCGTAGCGCAGCGGGAAGTAGAGTCGATGACGAATGGCGGTGCAGATCCTCGCAGCTAGGATTTACAACCTCCCAACCGCGAGGATGTATACCCTCATCTGCTCCTCAGTCAGCCCTCCGGGAGGCGGTCGAACAGCCCTCCGGACGGTGTCGCGGACAGCCCTCCGGGAGGACCTTCGAAACTCGAATGGTCACTCAGACAGCCCTTCGGGAGGACATTCAAAACTCGGACGGTCACACGGACAGCCCTTCAGGAGGCACTCACGAACTAAGACCAAAACTACGATCTCTCTATAGAGTTGTACACATACGGTGTCATCTATCCGGCAGGGCTTCGCCGTCCAGAACTAGTTCCTGCCGGAACCCAGACAGCCTTTTGGCTCTACGAAACTATTTCGCTGGGAGGGAGAGAAGAAGCCAGATCATTGCATGGCACTTGTATGAGAGCAAAGGGATGAGTGCGGAGAGCTCCTCTCCTCCTCCTTTTATAGGAAACCCAAGGGGTAGGGTGGTTTCACAAGAAAACTCAAAGTGCACATGAAGGAAGTCCTTCCACCAGGACCCAAGTGTGAAACGAAGGGACAAGAGGGGGCTCCAAGGAGGAGTCCCCATGTGGCCGGACACACCTAGGAGGGCCCCCCCAAACGGAGCCTCATCCATCCATGTCACCCCCAAAAAATATCTTGGGATAAAGCCCAAAATAATGGCTTTCCAAAAAGTAACCCAAAAAGCACTTTCACTATTCATGACGACATTTTTCAGCGTCCGTTCGAACTGAAAATATTTATGTGGGCTTAGAACATTTCCAGTACCCACCATATTTATTTTCAATGCGTTCTGGAACAATTCCATTTTAGTGATTTTCATCTGCGAAAAGCATCTGAAGCGGTTCCGGCAGCTCTGGAACATTTCCGGTTTTTATCTCAGAAAATTCCAAAAAGCTTCCAGAATGATTCTGGCACCCTTCAAGAATTATCAGGCATTTGCCGAAACCAAATTGACTTAATGGTATATCCCGAAACAACTTTTCGGTATCATCGAAACTCATCCGATGACCTCTCTCTACGGTACGATTCCGCTGTCCGAACTTTTCCGGTGTCCGAAACTTTTTCGGTGATTTTCTCTCAGACTCCCTGTCTAGTATTCAACAGATAGATGACCCTTAAGTGTGTGGCCCTATAGGTTCGGTGAAGTATAGACATGACCCGGAACCCCTTCCGATCAATGATCAACATCGGAGCCGTGGACACCCATATTGACCCCTATACCCACACGAATGAATATTCGACTGAACCTCTAGTTGCCGTGTGCTATTCCTGTTGCTTCGCGATATGTTACAAAGACCCGAGGTGAGATTTACTTGCATCCCCGTGGATCAACAATTTGTCCACTATGCTAGTTACCTCGTTACTGGTTTTGTTCTCTTTTCTCGTTTCCGTGTTCCGGCATCCCTGTGATCAAATCACACTGTGTCTGGCCAGACAATGATGGATACCGTAACACCGAGGGGGCCCGAGAATATCTCTCCATAGTTGGAGGAGCAAATCCCAATCTTGAGCTATCAAGTTACTGGACACACTTTTCCATGAACCCGTAAGCCGCCGTAATAGCCACCCATTTACGGATGACGTTTAACAAACCCCAAAGTTCATGAAGCAAGCATGAAGAAACTCAATACTCTCATGGTCTAAGGAATCATGCAAACGTTAACCATCTATGTGTTATTTACCATTAACTTGTGACGAATGAATCTCATAACATAACATCAAACTGGGTCGATTCAACACAAATGCTCTCTTAACATTGTGCCCACAAAGTTGCTGGCATAGACATGCCCATGATCAGGAAAACAGAACCATCATGCAGCACTTGAGCTAGTCTTAGAGGCTAGACTAGGAATACTTCTTACCGTTTATTATTCCACACGTGCATATGAGTCTTCCTCCGAGCCTCGTGGATATTGCAGACTCGAGAATCATTGCAGTTATAGCATGGAACATAAACATAACTATGAACTCGGAGATAAATAATAGCATTTATTATTGCCTCTAGGGCATATCTCCTACACTATGGGTCCATAGTTATTAGTTAGATGGCTTCTTCTCTCTTTTTTGATCTCAATACAATGTTCTCCCCCTCTTGTGGAGATCTATTCGATGTAAACTCTTTTTGTGGTGTGTTTGTCGAGATTCGATGAATTGTGGGTTTATGATCAAGTTTATCTATGAATAATATTTGAATCTTCTCTGAATTCTTTTATGTATGATTGAGTTATCTTTGCAAGTCTCTTCGAATTATCAGTTTGGTTTGGCCTACTAGATTGATTTTTCTTGCCATGGGAGAAGTGCTTAGCTTTGGGTTCAATCTTGCGGTGTCCTTACCCAGTGACAGAAAGGGTTGCAAGGCACGTATTGTATTGTTGCCATCAAGGATAACAAGATGGGGTTTATATCATATTGCTTGAGTTTATCCCTCTACATCATGTCATCTTGCTTAATGCGTTACTCTGTTCTTATGAACTTAATACTCAAGATGCAGGCAGGAGTCGGTCGATGCGTGGAGTAATAGTAGTAGATGCAGGCAGGAGTCGGTCTACTTGTTACGGACATGATGCCTATATACATGATCATGCCTAGATAATCTCATAATTATTCGCTTTCTATCAATTGCTCGACAGTAATTTGTTCACCCATCGTAATACTTATGCTATCTTGAGAGAAGCCACTAGTGAAACCTATGGCCACGGGTCTATCTCTTATCATATTTGCTTCCAATCTACTTTTATTTGCATCTTTACTTTTTGCATCTATATTATAAAATACCAAAAATATATTTATCTTATCTTACTATCTTTGTTAGATCTCACTTTCGCAAGTGGCCGTGAAGGGATTGACAACCCCTTTATTGCGTTGGTTGCGAGTTCTTTGTTTGTTTGTGTAGGTGCATGGGACTTTTGAGGAGCCTCCTACTGGATTGATACCTTGGTTCTCAAAAACTTAGGGAAATACTTACGCTACTATTGCTACATCACCCTCTCCTCTTCGAGGAAAACCAATGCAAGCTCAAGATGTAGCATCATCTTTGTAAGAAGGGGTTGCAAGAATGGGGATCGGGATTCGAGGATTTGGGGGTTGCCGGCACTGGAGCAGACAAGCCGGCGAAGCTTAAGGAGGAAGACTTAAATAGACCCACGAATTTTCATCGCAAACGTTTCCTAAAAAACTGTGTGTGATGTTGTTGATATTTTTTATTAGCCGTGAAAGACGAATTTGGAGTAAAGTGGCAACGGATGGTGTTTTAAATGTACGAGAAATTTGTAATACTAGTACAACTGTCATGTAAAAATTTGGAAAATTTCAGGGGTCATTTGACCTTTTAAGACATTTAAGTGATTTTCTAACCATTTAATGACCGTAATTCAAATTTGAACTATCAAGACTTGCAACAGCTAACCATAATGGTTTGAAAAGTCATATTTGTGTAATTGTGTGCGAGTTAATTCCATGTGCAGTAAATTGGAAGGAGTTTTCAAACATATTGGTCTCACGGCTATGACACAAAGCATTGAGTGCCATGGCATTTAAATTCCAAAAATTCAAAAATATCAGAAACACATGAAACCTTGCTTGATGTAATGTCATGCCACCAAGATGACGTGGTAAAACAATTTGGCATGTCTGACAAAAGTTTGGACACACACCCCTCACAAACCGGAGCAACTCACTAGAAGGCTCGTGGTTCCGAGAGGGAACAATGCATGTTTGATGACGAATGGGAAATAGCTTCCTCTTATGGCCTTCAATAATTTTCTATAGTTAACATGCACTAATACAATAGTCATTTGAAAATTTGGAAAATTCCAGGGGTCATTTAACCTTTTAAAGACATTTAAGTGATTTTCTAGCCATTTAATGACCCTAATACAAATTTGAACTACATCTACATGCAATGGCTAACCATAATGGTTTGAAAAATCATATTTGCGTATGTGCCGTAAATTGGAAGGAATTTTCAAACATATTGGTGTCACGGCTTGGACACATGCATGGAGTGCCATGCCATTTAAATTCCAAAAAAATTAAAAATATCAGAAACACATGAAACCTTTCTTGATGTAATGTCATGCCACCAAGATGATGTGGTAAAAAATTGGCCTGCTTGACGAAAGGTTAGACACACACCCTCACAACCGGAGCAACTCACTAGATGGCTCGTGGTTCCGAGAGGGAACAATGCATGTTTGATGACGAACGGGAGATAGCTTCCTCTCACGGGCTTCAAAACATTTCTATAGTTAACGTGCACTAATCCAACTCTCATGTGAAAATTTGGAAAATTCTAGGGGTCATTTGACCTTTTAAAGACATTTAAGTGAATTTCTAGCCATTCAATGGCCATAATTTAAATTTGAACTACGTCTACATGCAACACCTAAGCATAACAGTTTGAAAAATAATATTTTTGTACTTGTGTGCGAGTTAATTAATTCCATGTGCAGTAAATTGGAAGGAATTTTCAAACATATTGGTGTCACGGTCTAGACACATGCATGGAGTGCCTTGCCATTTAAATTCCAAAAAATTAAAAAATGATTAGAAACACATGAAACCTTGCTTGACGTAATGTCATGCCACCAAGATGATGTGGTAAAAAATGGCCTATTTGACGAAAGTTTTGACACACACCCCTCACAAACCGGAGCAACTCACTAGAAGGCTCGTGGTTCCTAGATGGAACAATGCATGTTTGATGACGAATCGATGATAGCTTCCTCTTATGGGCTTCAAAAAATTTCTACAGTTAACGTGCACTAAAACAACTGTCATGTCAAAATCTGGAAAATTTTAGGGGTCATTTGACCTTTTTAAGACATTTAAGTGATTTTCTAGCCATTTAATGACCGTAATCCAAATTTGAACTATGTCTACATGTAGCAGCTAACCATAAAGGTTTGAAAAAAAATATTAGTGTACTTGTGTGTGAGATAATTCGATGTGGAGTAAATTGGAACGAATTTTCAAACATATTGGTGCCACGGCTTGGACACATGCATGGAGTGCCATGGCATTTAAATTCCAAAACATTAAAAAATGATCAGATCATGTAAATATCTAGTGTTCAAAAAAAGAAAATGTAAAGATCTGGAAAGACAACCGGGCCCCACACGATTGGCACTCTATTTTGCGCCTCGAGGTTTGGAAGGTGAGTGCTACCTCTTGAGCTTGCGTTGGTTTTCCCTTGAAGAGGAAAGGGTGATGCAGCAAAGTAGCGTAAGTATTTCCCTCAGTTTTGAGAACCAAGGTATCAATCCAGTAGGAGACAACGCACAAGTCACCGAATACCTGCACAAACAATCAACAACTTGCACCCAACGCGATAAAGGGGTTGTCAATCCCTTCACGGTCACTTGCAAAAGTGAGATCTGATAGAGATAGATAAATGGTAAAGTAAATATTTTTGGTACTTTTGGTTTATAGATCGGAAAGTAAAAGATTGCAAAATAGTAGATCAGAAACTATATAGATGTAAAATAGTTTCAACATAATGGAAAAGAGACCCAGGGGCCATAGGTTTCACTAGTGGCTTCTCTCAAGATATTACGGTGGGTGAACAAATTACTGTCGAGCAATTGATAGAAGAGCGCATAGTTATGATGATATCTAAGGCAATGATCATGAAAATAGGCATCACGTCCGTGTCAAGTAGACCGAAACAATTCTGCATCTACTACTATTACTCCACACATCGACCGCTATCCAACATGCATCTAGAGTATTAAGTTCATAAAGAACAGAGTAACGCATTAAGTATGATGACAGTAGAGGAAATAACTCAAGCAATATGATGAAAACCCCATCTTTTTATCCTCGATGGCAACAATACAATACGCGCCTTGCTGCCCTTACTATCACTAGGAAAGGACACCGCAAGATTGAACCCAAAGCTAAGCACTTCTCTCGTTGCAAGAAAGATCAATCTAGTAGGCCAAACTAAACCGATAATTCGAAGAGACTTACAAAGATATCAAATCATGCATATAAGAATTCAGAGAAGAACCAAATAATTTTCATAGATAATCTTATCATAAATCCACAATTCATCGGATCTCGGCAAACACACCGCAAAAGAATATTACATTGAATAGATCTCCAAGAACATCGAGGAGAATACGGTATTGAGAATCAAAGAGAGAGAAGAAGCCATCTAGCTAATAACTATGGACCAGAAGGTCTATGGTAAACTACTCACGCTTCATCGGAGAGGTAATGGTGTTCATGTGGAAGCCCTCCGTGATCGAATCCCCCTCCGGCAGGACGCCGGAAAAGGTCCCTAGATGGGATCTCACGGGTACAGAAGGTTGCGGTGGTGGAAAAGTAGTTTCATGGCTCTCCTCAATATTTTCAGGGTATAAAAGTATATATAGACGAAGGAACTAGGTCAGGGGAGCTACGAGGGGCCCACAAGGTAGGAGGGTGTGCCCTACCCCCTGGGCGCGCCCTCCTGCCTCGTGGCCGCCTCGTTGGGTCTTCGACTTCATATCCAAGTCTCCTGGTTTGCTTTCGGTCCAAGAAAGATCATTGCGAAGGTTTCATTCCGTTTGGACTCCATTTGGTATTCCTTTTCTGCGAAACTCTAAAATAGGCACAAAAAAACAGAAACTGGCACTAGGCCCTCGGATAATAGGTTAGTCCCAAAAATAATATAAAATAGCATATAAATGCCTATTAAACATCCAAAATAGATACTCCCTCTGTTTCATAATGTAATGCATATAGATTTTTTGAAAAGTCAAAGTGCACAAATTTTGACCATGTTTGTGGAGAAAAATATTCACATCTAGAATGTCAAACATAAATCATTAGACTCATCATAACTTGGTAGTTTCATATTTTATATACTTGGTATTGTAGATATAAATAATTTTCTCTACATACTTGGTCAAAATTTGTAAAGTTTGACTTTTTAGAAAATCTATATGCACTACATTATGGAACGGAGGGAGTAATATAATAGCATGGAACAATAAAAAATTATAGATATGTTGGAGACGTATCAGTTAGTGGCACGGGTTATTAATTAGTCACAGTTCTATATTGTAAACCGTCAGCTATTAAGTTCACACACGGCTTTTGCTATAGGAACCGTGTGTAGTTCAAACTACAGTACTCGTAAATTCCGGCAACCGACGTGTGTACTATTCCCGTCGATCTAGATTTCGGCCGCCAATAAATACTACCTTTCTCACGTTGTCCCTCCTTCATTCTCATCTACATCCTCCCCTCGCTCGCCGTCTCTCTTTCTCTCTCTCTCTCTCTCTCTCTCAAATCTCTGCCATGGCGACGCCGATCTGCCCATGCACCGACGAGGAGGCGCTGTCCATGAAGGATGCTCAGTCGAAGAGCAGCGACCAGGAGGACCACTACGCGCCGCCAGACGAGGTTACATCGGAGCCCCCAACTTTGGAGTGGTTTTGGGGCCAGTACAATCTTTGTTTGTGGAAGTTGCTGTCGCCGGCTGAGAAAGCCAGACAATTGGCGTTCAAGAAGGAAATGGTGGAGAAGGAAGCTAGGTACCGGGCGGCCTGTGAATCCCGTGATGCCGCCTGGAAAAAGAAGGTGGTGGAGCTTTGGGGGCGGACTCGTAGTCGTGTGGAGGAGGTGTACGAAGATGAGTAATTCACGAGGAAGGTCAAAGGCGGTATGTGCCTCATTGCTGCGTGGAGGTGGGCCGATAGGCTCCAGCATGCCACAGATGAGGAGCTCCGGTGGGCGCCCAACAAAATGACAAGATCGTTCATGCTCGTACGCCAGCAAGAGGCAGATCGGTACGTCAAGAGCTACGAGGCGGAGGAGGTGGAGTACTGCCTCCGCGCTGGGAAGACACCACGCATCAGGGAGTTGTTGGCGAGGGGCTGTCGGAATACTGCCCCTAGGAGGGATTATTAGTTTTAGTATTGTTTGTTTTCAATTTTATGCATTGTACCTAGTAGTTAAGTATCATCACGTATATGTGATGATATTATATATATTCTGTGATGAACTAATGAACAATTAATATATATACTATGAACTCCATTTTCTATCTATTTTCGTATGCTAATTTGTATCTAGTTGTTATCATCCACAAATACAGAATGGAAAGCATAAACACACACACATTGAAACAGAACATATCAGAATGGAAAACAGAGTACATGTCGGGGAAACCGATCACCTATGGGGTCACAAGGATCCCTTCTATGTACGGCAGGGGATTAGCTGTGCGAAGAGCAGGTCGATTCGTTAGCACACAGAGGATTTTTATCCAGGTTCGGGCCGCAAAGATGCGTAATACCATAGTCCTGCTTTATCTGGTCATATGTGTGTTCTTGGGCTCTTGAACAAGCTATGATGCACGCTTTGTCCAAAAGTCCGAATCCTCTCTGTGTGTGCCTTGGGCCTTCTTTTATACGCGAAGGGGTTGCCACAGTGGCACATAAGAGGTGGCAAGCTACAGCGATACGAGCTTATCACTCGATTAATGTAGGACAAACGCATTTAATGCGATGCCTACATGTCCTCTCGCTTTATTGGGGACGGCAACAGAGGCCATCCCGTCCTTCGCCGCTTCCCCTCGCCTCGCCACGCGTCTGGGCTGACGAGGCACGCAGTGCCTCGCTGGCCAACCAACTGCTGTGTTGGCAACATGGTAGGCTTCCACGAAGATTTGCATGCCACCACGCAGGTGTCTGCTTTGTTGGCATGCTTATCGTCGTGTTGGAGTGGTGGTGACGTGGCGGAACCCTGCCGAGCGCGGGCCTGGCCACGGCCCAGCGATTGTCCCCGGCAAGGCTTGCCGGGGGCCTTGGAGTCATCCCCGGCAAGAGTCTGGCCGGGGGTCTTCATCACTTGATCCCACGTGGACTCGTGGGCCCTCGATCTTCATGGGGAGCCGCATGCTACCAGGCATGTGCTCTCCAAATCTTGGTTTTAAACATTGTCGATGGTGTGAGAGCTCTCATGCCCAAGGGTGGTGGCTTTGCTGGTTCCTTCGCAAGCTGCCCCGGCAAGAAGCTTGCCGGGGGGGGGGGGCTCGCAAGTCGCCTCGGCAAGGCTTGTTTCCGGGCATGGCCCCGCTTGCCCCTTGCTGCTCGCTGTTCTGGGCAGCTGTCTTGATGTTCTTTGTCCTTGTTTTGCCTTCTGCTGTCTTCCTTTGCCCCGCCAGGCCTTGCTGTAGGGGTGGCTTACCGTCCGTGCACAAGTAAGGGATACATAAGCACCCATACTTTTGTACACCGATAGGAGCCCCCGGGCGTGGCCCATACATAAGCGCAAGGCGTAGTTGGGCTAGGCACAAAGCAGTGCGCGGGCGAGCGTGGCAGAGGCGAACCGCCACGATTTTTCTGGCAGTTGCACTTCCCCACGCCCCGTGTCAAGTGCGTGACGTGGGGGTCGTGCGTGGAGTGACCGCAACATGCTTGCGCCACCTAATAAAGAATAGTAAAGAGGCGGCCGTTTCGCCTCAAAGGAGTGGGGGAAACCGCAGGGTCGCCGCTCATTTACTCTCCTCGCCTTCCTCAATCTTGGAGCCACCGTTCCACGTTTCCTCCTACGCCTGCATTTTCCGCCACGTACGCTGCATGCATGGCGCGGGGTAGGTGATGGACGCATGGGATACAGGAAAGCGTGCCATGGCTGATACCCATGCGCCTTTGATTGGCGAGGGGAGGGCGGTCGATGGCCTTGCTCGTTATCAGCATCTTTAACAAGCATGATTTGAAAGGGTTTCTCAGAGGCGCAAAGCTAGCCTTCCGTCTCCTTGGTCTCGCTATAAAAAGGGGGCCAAGAGGAGGAGGATAGGCATCTTCTCGCGTGTTCTCTTTCTCCCGCCCCCCATCCTTATCATGCCGAGAGGGCACGGCCGTGGTCGTCATTCTGCGGAGGCGACCAGGTCTTCTTCTCGCTCGAAAGCCGCCGCGGTTAACGAAGAGCCGGATGCTCAAGGCGAAGGCGTCGGACGAGGCTGCGGTCGACGAGGTGGTCGAGGCAGAGGTGGTCATGGAAGAGGGGCATCCGTGGCGCCACCTTGTCCGCCTATGTCTCCTCCTGCCTTGTTGAGCGGCCACATCGGAGACACTGCGCCGGAGTTCATCTTGCAGGTGCGCGAGCCGCCGCGCAGCCGCCTCCGCCTCCCCGAGGCATTTGCAAGGGTGATGGGGGTCGACCAACCGCCGAAGCTGAGGCTCCACATGAAGGGGTGTTGTAATGGTGACATGTGGGCGAACACAAGGTTCCCCGTCCCTCATGTAATGCTCCTTCGGCAGGGATGGAAAACCTTTGCACGTGCCCATTGCTTGATGAAGGGGCACGTTCTCCACTTCAAACTGGTGGAGAGTGACCTGCTCTTCATGAATGTCTTCGGGTGGTCGGGACACAGGTTAGGATGCTGTGCAAAGAGCTTGACCGACAACGAGAGCTCCTCCTCGAGTGACGGCGGCGAGGGAGGATAGCGAGAGCGACGACGGGGGTAGCAGGCGGGAGGATGACGGGTCCGACTAGGTGTCGGACACACCGTCCCTGGGCGACGCCGACAACACCATCATCTGCACCTGGCCTCCTCCCCGGCAAAGCGATTTTCCGGGGAGTAGTTCTTGGTGGTGGCTTCCCAGGCCAGCTCCTTGAACTTTTTGGGGCCGCCGCTTTTGGTGGCTGGCGCTGGAAGGCCGGAGAGGACGAAGAAGGTGGGCGGCGGACCGTCAAGTTGGAGTACGATGGCACCGACGCCTTCGTCAAGTATTGGCGGACCGCTGCCTCATCTTCCAGCTTCTTCCCCGACAACGTCATCACCAGCCCTTTCCTGGATGGCCACCGAGAAGTTCTCTTGGTGTCTTCTGCTGCTCGTACCTCGCCTAGGCGCTCTTTTTGCCCTCCTGCTGTCTTGGTCTGCTTCCTGAGGAGAGGGACGAGAAAGGGATTATGGGCACCTTATCTTTCTCTTGCAATTCCTTGCTTATGTTTACATCCCGTATGAATTGTACTTGTAAACGACGTATTAACGAAGAAAAGGATGCTTGCCGGGTTCTTTTGTGTGTGAGCAAGGCCCGCACCAAGGAACGAGTCCTCGTTATCTTAAGATAAACATCGTCACCTCGCAACAAACCTTGCCGTCCTCCCGCTCCACAGTCTGTCCACGCTCATGCCCTTGCCAGGGGCAGGAGCGGAGTAGGATCAGGCCCTTCGTTTACTTCATACCCACCACACTACAACCAAGTTCTGGCCCAAAGAAGGGTTTCTGGGCGCGGGAAAGAGGGGGCACGGTGGTATAGAAATGAACAAAGTTTCGTACGCCCAAGTTCCATATGCAAGTACATAGCATGGGACAAAAAGTCTGTAGCCCCTGGCAACTTTGGCTTGCCGCGGTTTGATACTTGAAGTTGCATCCCCTAGCAACCTTGGGTTGCTAGGGTCGGACGTCGATCTATCTCCTCTCCTTCGAAGGGTTTGGCAGAAAATGCCCGGGCATCTTGCGAACCAAAAAGGACCGAAAGAGACAGAAAGCCGCGCACTCGACCTCTATGCTAGGGGTCAGTCACGGTGAAACACTATCGACCCTAACACAGAGAGAGAAAAACGTGGCCTAGCATGCATGCTAAAACTTAGGGCGCCAATGCTTCATTTATTTATCTGTTGCTCAGGGTCTGCGCCTGGCTTGTACAAAGGGTGACATGCCTTGTCGGCAAGGCTCATACAAAAAGTGGTCTGCCGGGAGGCCCGAAAACCGCGCCTTATAGGTAAAACTTATGAAGATGTCTGCTGTTCCAGGAGTTGCTCACCGGAACACCATCTTCGGTCCCCAGACGGACTGCGCCGAGCCTGGTGACTCGTATTACCCGATAAGGGCCTTCCCACTTTGGCGTCAACTTGCTAGAATTCTTAGCCAACTGAACGCGCCGCAGAACAAGGTCGGCTTCCTCACAGCTTCGAGCATGAACGTTGCGGCTATGGTAGCGGCGCAAGGCTTGCTAGTAGCATGCAGTTCGCATAGCCGTCCGAAGACGATCTTCTTCAAGGAGCGTTGCGTCATCTTGCCGCAACTGCTCTTGCTCAAGCTTGCCTTAAGCGAGTACTCGAGTGACCCGTATGTGAGTTTCGTGGGGAGAACTACCTTCGCCCCCTATACGAGGGAGAAGGGTGTCTGGCCGGTGGCTCGATTTGGCGTCACTGATTGGCCAAAGAACCGCTGGCAACCACTACAAAAAAAAGACACATCCGTGACATTTTGGGCCGAACGAAATTTTTTTCTGTCATACTTATGACACTTTTGATAATTGTGACAAAAGTCGGTATCATCATAGATGTGGTGGGCTCCTACTTCTATGACAAAAAATCATGAAAGAAAATGGGCTTTTCATCCTGGGCGGGCCGGAGACGCAGCTGCATGACATTCTTTGGGCCCTCCATGACAGAAAAAACCGTGGTACAAGCGAGGGCGAGGAAAATTTTGGTGAGTTCCCGGTTACGGTGGGTGGTCGGGGGCCAAGCGATGCACGTTTCTCTCGTACACGTACGCGCGTGTGTGCGAGGCGTTGGGATCTAACTGAAACCGAGCGAGGCGTCACCTAACTGAACCCGAGCTATTGCACTGCAGGCTACGCGTTACTGAACCCGAGCGATCGAGCGATTCCTTCGGTGCTGCTGCTAACTGAAGCCGATCGATGCTGCCTCTGGATGAACAGTGAGCATTGTGGGAGGGGGGGTTGGATGAACAGTGAGCGGTGGGGGTGGATGAACATGACCCCGTGGCGTTGCCTCTGGATGAACAGGACCCCGATCGATCGAGCCGGTTGGGGCTGGATGAACTGGACCCCGTGGAGGGCTAGATGAACAGTAGCCCGTGGAGGGGTGGTTGAACAGGAGCCCGTGGAGAGGGGTGGTTGAACAGTAGCCGGTGGAGTAGCGCACGGTGGAGGCTGGATGAACAAGAGCCCATGGATGAACAGGAGCAGGTGGGGGCTGGAGGAGGTTGACGGTGGATGAACAGTAGCCCGTGGAGGCTGGAGGAGGTCGACGCTGGAGATGAACTGTACCCCATGGAGTCCCATTTTACGGTCGCCACACCCTTCCCGATGAACAGGACCCCCGTTTTGACCGTAGCGCTCCAACACAAGTCCGTTTCGTCCATTTTGCGGTACGCCACACCCCTCCCGATCAACAGGACCATGTTTCGACCATAGGAGGTCCAACACAAGTCCATTTCCTCCGTTTTGTGGTACGCCAGACCCCTCCCGATGAACAGGATCCCATTTCGAACGTGGTCGGTCGAACACAAGGCCGTTTCCTCCGTTCTGTGGTACGTCAGGCCTAGTTTCCATCGCCTGTTCTGTCCAGGCCCTCCCGATGAACACGATGACACATTTCGTTCGGACCCAGCCGGTTGGCTCCCCATGAACACGACGACGACGTTGTTTCTCCGTTCCAACCCATCCATGTACACGAGCCCTGGCCGTACGTATATATGCGCGAGTAGGCATTCGAGACCCCTCTCGTATGTACGTACGTGGCCGTATTTTCTTTCATGCACACTGACCGCTGTACGTACATGTACATGCTACGTGCGCGCCTCTACTACGACACGTGCGCGCCTCTACATCCACCAGTATGTACGTACACATTCGCGACCAGAATGACAATGCTACGTACGCTTTGACGAGGTGGGTCCCGACTGTTAGGCAATTCCTTGTGTGCGAAGATGTAGCTGGTGGGTCCCAGTAGTCAGGGGGGCGAATCGTTTTTTGGTTGCCCGGGCGCACTTCCTTGCGTGCGAAGATGTAGCTGGTGGGTCCCAGCAGTCAGGGGGTGAATCATTTTTTCGCGAAATACGGTGGCCCGTCCGGTGGGTCCATGCTGTCAGGTGGAGGAATAATTATTTTGCGTGTAATAAGGAGGCACTTCCTTGCGGCCGTCGTGGACCCAACTGTCAGCCTCTCCACGTACAGTACTCCGATGGAAGTCGTTCCTTGACCACGTTGACCACGCCACGCAGAGAGCACCAGGGCGATGGACAACAGAGAGGCCTAGGAAGGGGACGATGCGGAGCCGGGGAAGACGCGGCAGTGGAAGCCCGCGCGGAGAGGAGTACGAGGGTTCAGTGGTTCGGCTGTGGTGTGAGGTTGCCGTCACCGCAGGGCCTGGCCAGTGGTGGGAACAGTAGGGTGCGGTAAGGCCTTCGCGGCAGTACAGCCAGCCACGGGAGGCAGGAGCATGCGACACGACCGACGCTGCTTTGGGCGGCTGGAGCAAGAAGACCAGAGGTTGAAGAAGCACTACAACCGTTGGATGGACATCGTATGGTCACTGGAGCTAGAATCGTTCATATTGACTAAGTTGACAAAGCCCTCCATCCCCGTCAACTTAGTAGGCCCACAAGTCAGCCTCCCACCAAGGTGGGTCCCAGCTAGGAGGGGGAGTGTCGTGGTTCTGAGCCTGACAGTAGAGTGGGGGGTAGGTATGGAGAGGCAAGGTCCTAGCTATGGAGAGGTTGTAAACACAAGAGATGTACGAGTTCAAGCCCTTCTCGGAAGAAGTAAAAGCCCTACGTCTCGGAGCCCGGAGGCGGTCGAGTGGATTATGTGTATATGAGTTACAAGGTGCCGAACCCCTCTACCTGTGGAGGGGGGTGGCTTATATAGAGTGCGCCAGGACCCCAGCCAGCCCACGTAGGAGAGGGTTTAAGGTGAGTTAAGTCCGGGGCGTTACTGGTAACGCCCCACATAAAGTGTCTTTACTATCATAAAGTCTACTTAATTACAGGCCGTTGCAGTGCAGAGTGCCTCTTGACCTTCTGGTGGTCGAGTGAATCTTCGTGGTCGAGTCCTTCAAGTCAGTCGAGTGAGTCCCTCGTTGGTCGACTGGAAGGCGACCTCTTCTAAGGGTGTCCTTGGGCAAGGTACTTAGATCAGGTTCATGACCCTACCCTAGGTACATGACCCCATCAGGGAGTATTCATTTTTCTGTGCGTAATAAGGAGGCACTTCCGGTGGGTCCGAGCTGACAGCAGGGGGAACGTTTTTTCACTAAGTATGGTGGGTCCACAAGTCAGCCACCAAATCTGCCGGGTCCCAGCAGTCATCGGAAGGAATAGTTTTTTCGCATAACAAGGAGGCACTTCCTTCCGTGCGAAGATACAGTCGGTGGGTCCCAGCTGTCAGGGGAAGTAAACAGCTTAATAAGGAGGAAATTCCCTTGCGTGCGACCATGGACCTCGTGGGTCCCAGCCATCAGGCTCTCACGTACAGTCCTCTTCCGATGACTCTCGTATTTGTTGACCACGCAGCGCCGAGCACAACGAGGCGGTGAACGACGGCGGGGCCCCAGACTGGAACGACCTGGAGATGGGGAAGACGCGGCAGTGGAGTCTCAGACGGAGAGGAGTGGGAAACTTGACTAGTTCAGGTGCGGGGTGGGCCTACACTCGGCAGAGAATAACAGGAGGTGCAGAGTGGAGGGATGGCCTGGCCATCGGCGGGGTAGAGTTTCGCTGTGAGGCACGCAAAACAACGCCGCTGGATGCCGGAGGCTGGAGCAGGCGGTCCCGGTAGCGCTGGGGGAAGAAGACGAGAGATTGAAGAAGAATGCCGGCCGTCGGATGTAAATCCAACGCCTTGCTTAGGCTTCGACCTACTGGCCCACATGTCAGCCAATCCATTTGTTTTTTAGTCCATTTGGTGGGCTGGGTGAAACAATGATGTAGCATCTATGCAGCCCATTTATATATATGGTAGAATTTAAAGCCCATTTGCATTTTTCTCGAAATCCGCGACTTGCTGGGCTGGGTGAAAATATCATGTTGGGCTGGATGGAGAAATGTTACAAAAACATAAACACATGATTGTATGTCTATTACTGCATTGGTCAGTAAAATCTTTGCAAGCTTATGTACGCAATCACTAGGAGTTAACTTGCCAAGTTATGTATAAACAATTATTATTATTATTTTGTAAGAACTTTCAATTTACGAAATAAAATATCATTTTAATTTGATGAGTTAATAGGAGTGGTATTATTATTTTTAGGCTAGATGTGGGACAGTTGAGTTGGTTCTAGGGAAACGTACTCAGAGAAAACTCAATTTACATCGAAAAAGAAAGAGGAAGAAAATTCGGATATAGGTTTAATGAAAACAAAAAAGTAAAGGAAGTGGGAAGGTCTATAAAATGGTTGGACGAACGACAGGTTTAATGGAACCTTATGTTACATGTATATATGTAATAAAATAAGATATATATTATTGAAGGGAAAACATAGGTTCAGTTTTGCATTCTTATAGAAAAAAAGATCTGAGATGTGCGTCGTCTTGAAAAAACAAACATAACTTGGGCTGCTGATGTTATAGACAAGCTAGGCTGGGAGGCCTAGAGGCCGCTAGATCCAAAAAACGTTGAAACATGTCGTGGGCTGCCCATGTTAAAAAAATGAGACCAACCCAAGATCTTGAACTCAGGTGTGCTGGCAGCAACCTGAAGCTGCCCAGCCAACGGGTCGATGGCCCGTCCTCGTGGGCTGCCCATGTTAAACAACAAAACCTAGGCCATGGACCTGGTGGGCCCGGGATTATCAGCCTCTCAATGAAAAGTTGTCTCCTGATTCCTCTTATTTTGCTGACCATGTTGGGAACGACAGACGGTGGCGCCATGACGACAACACCAAGGTGGAGGACGATGTCGAGAACATGGACCGAATGAACCGGAGCGGGGGAAGACGCTGGCGGAGGGGAGTACGAGGGTTGACTTGTTTGGATGCAAGGTTGCCGGTGGAGCTCCGTGGTATCGTTGTCTTCTTTCATGTTGGCGTAGCAGGGGTTGATGATGGTCTCGGCGAGGTCAACCATGGAGTCCTTCTCCTGCCCGTTGCCGATGATCTTGTATTGCTTCTGGATGTCGACAAGCTTGCTGCACCAGATGGCCGAATCGTCATGTTCTTCCTTCTCTCCACTGTAGCGAAGGTGCAGTCGGCGCTGCTGATGAAAATGGAAAATGCTCTAGAAACTCTGATGGCCCTACAACAGTGGTAGACGAGAACCTCGTCCCGCACGCATACCTGGGTGACCGCGATCTGCTGGTCCCTGTCAGGAGACGAATGGATGGGCACAAGGTCTAGTCCTGCGACCTTGTGCTTTCTCATCCTGTAGGTACTGCTTGAACTCGGCGAGGCATAGCTTCACCGAGTCCAGATCGTTGGTGTACATCACATTCAACTTGGTGCCGCCATGGGACTGAACTCAAAGGTGAACTCCTTGCTGAAGTCCATATCCAGCAGGCTCACCCCTCGGATCGCCATTGGAGTCTCTGCACGTGAATGAGTGAGTAGGCGGCAGAAACAGTTAGTTTTTCAGCTCTTGGGGAACTAGATTCAATAGTAAACTGAGTGTGTATAGGCGACAACAGTTATGACCCCTCCCTCACCCACTGCACGCCCTACAGAATATGCACCATAGGCGCATTCAAATGCCTCCATTAAGAAACCTATTCTGGCCACACACATCGGTTCACGAGCAAGTCTCTATTGGTACTGTAATAACAAGTGTTAGTGGTCAGTTTACTTAAATTTAATTAGCTTTAATTAAAATGTATTCTTAAAACAAGCAATGCATTGGCTCGTTCTATCAGTGCCACAGGATCAACATGCACAACAATTAGAATTATTATTCTCAGGACGCACATGATCAACACATTGGCCGCACTTTCACACAGACAATACTACCAAGTTTGAACAGTTTGTTATGGTTGTTGTCCTCTGCATCATCATGCCGTGTTTCCCAGCTTGCAAGATTCAGAACCAACAAATAAGATTCAAATAATAAGTACAACAAAGATGCCTAGACATCTCATTGACTCCCAGCTTCCAAGATTCAGAACCAACAAATAAGATTCAAATAATAAGTACAACAAAGATGCCTACACATCTCATTGATTCCTAGCTTGCAAGATTCAGAACCAACCCATTAGAGCCTTTTGATAAAGTGAATATAGGGATTAAATCCATGTTGGCTAGCCGTGTGATACAACCCAAGAACTTGGCGAACGCTCTTGACCATCACAACATCTGTAGTAGAGTATTCCTATTTGCACAGATTAGAAAGAGCATGGGTTTAGGACTCTAGCAGCCGTAGTGATGGTTGTACAAACATTGGCCTTTTCTTTTGGCCACCAATTCTATCTATGTTCCTGATGCGTCAATCTTTGATGCATCCCTTGAAATTACTATAATAGTGGCACTAGTTGAAACAAACTTTATTTCCAAAACGAGAAAAGATTGTGATAGAATAGCTTTATTTAAAAAGCCAACATTGGCACAATATGACAAAGCACAATCACGTTGATAAAGGATAATACTGACCGGTGTGAGGGGCCCTATGCCGCCATGACTCGATCTGGTGAACCTGCAACTCCACTCGGATGAGCTCAACCTCCAACTCCATGATTCAATTCATGCACCTTTTTCTGCAGTTCACCTGAAATGAAGCAAAGATTGCATCATTCAGCTAGCAAGAAGTACTTGCTCTCGTGAGCTGGCAGGTTCATCTTTAGTAGTTGCACTAAAATTGAGCAACATTAAGGTTGGCTATCCTGCTCATGTAAGGTGCAACTATAATTTGCTTATCCTTTTGTGCAGTTCCACTAAAATAAAGTGCCATTGTGGTGACAGTGACGACTCAGCTTGCAAAGGATAATAAAATGTTGCATGAGATTACCAACAGAATTTGACGGAGATTTTGGGAACTCCAGTCACCATTTTGTGCAGTTCCACCAAAATTGAGAGATGTTGCCCACGTGACATTTTAGTTGAACTGCACAAGACACTCATTCCAAAAAAAGTGTTTTGTGCAGTTCACCAAAAGGTCACAGTAGCAACAAGGTGAAATGGATATCCCTATCTGCACAAAAAGATAGGAAGTAAACAGTTGCTGGTCAATAAGAATATATGAAACATACACGAAATGAAAAGAAGCATCTTAATCATGTTCATGGCAATCACGCAAGGACAGTAGAAATTTTAAAACGTCAGTAATGCTTCATGTTACCGGAAGCATTACGATCAACTATGACATTCGTCAAATATGGGATTACTTTAATTGCGGCATTGCTTGTTTACCAGATACAGTAAATCAACAGCAGCTAAAGAGTTGGTTTAAGGGCATGGGACCATGGGGACACCAGGTCACTCAGCAGCGTAAAGAAGCAACTTACTTATCATACTTGGGAAAATAGCAGGAGTACCATTTGTTAACATAGTTTAATTGCATTATATCACTGGAGGCATTAGATTAAAAATAACACTTGTTAGACATGTCCTTAAGGTAATAGTGTGATCGCTTCATTTTACATGTGCCCTTATATTAACAACAGCAAAAGGTTGGTATAAGGACATGTAACAGTGGACGCATCAGCACAATGTACCTACAAAGAGGCATAAAGTGGCGTTGTCGAGTTTGTTCATGCTCTGTGAGGGCAGCAAATCTAATCCTGGAGAACTTTTACTATGTGAGGGCAGCAAATCTAATCCTGGAGAACTTTTACTATGTGGGGGCAGCAAATCTAATCCTGGAGACCTTTTACTATGTGAGGGCAGCAAATCTAATCTTGGAGACCTTTTACTATGTGAGGGCAGTAGATCTAATCCTGGAAATACTCTGTTGACTTGTCCACCAGCCGCCACTTTCTGTCCATTTTTCAACCAATAATAGATCTGTTCCTTATCCAATTTGTACTGAGTTTTTCCATTATTTCCCTTTTCAACCAAGAGACCAGTTGGGTACCAGGTCTCTACTACTTTCCCCCTGTTATTTCCTCTTTGAATCAAGTCCTAGATTCATGCTACGACTTTACCCCCCTTTCTTCGTTGTTTGAATCAAGTCCTATATTCAAATGCATGAAGTAGCTTTACCTCTAATAATACTAAAAATTTAGGTGGATTTGGAAGAGCTGATGGAAGTAGAAAAAGATGCACATGCAGACACGTTGGGAGCTGGGGTAGTAGAGCAAGGCCCCTTTCGAAGAACTTGTACCTGAGGTTCGTCGGGATGTCGGCCGCGGCAGGTCCGATCTGCGCACAATACGGCAGGGAGGGAGAAGGGTCGGAGGACCTCCCAAGCCGGCGATGTGTCGGAGAGAACAGCACGAGAAGAGGATCAGGCCCCGCCGGCAGCTGTGGGTTTCCTCCCTCGACGGTGATGACCGCGTGAATGATGCACCTTTTAGTCCTCTACACACACCGGCCGAAGGGATCCGGCCGGATCTGTGACCAGCGGTGAGCAGAGAGAAAGTGTCGCTACCGCTGTCTTGTTTAGATCTGGAGAGGATGAGAGAATGAAGAGAGCAACCCTAGTAAAGCAAGCGCTCAGGCCCCTGCGTACATATATAGTGGAGTGATTATCTTTTTCTCTCCACAACAAGCGTTTAAATTTGTGTACGTGGCATTAAAGAATAGAAACTCTCTATTTAAGGTGACTATTGTACGACTCCTACTTACTACTAGTAGTACTAGTATTGTTCACTTGTGCTCTCCGCCCCTCCATTCATCGAACAACCCCACGGGTGAATAAACATACAGTAAGTATTTATATAGAATGAACAAGTTCAAACTATTTTCGCGTAGTTAAAAATTGAGGGCGGGGCTTTTCCCGGGCAGTATGTGCGGCAGTTTTTGGGTAGGCTGTTTGACAGAGAGGCGAGGGGCGTGAGCGAGTGGCGAATTCTCAAACATTCTGCTGGAAAGGTTGGGCTGTGCGATTTGACGGCGCGTTACTGCTTGAAAGACTTGTGATATGACCACTCACTATAGTCATGAATTACTGGTGCTCCGACCGGGGTGATGCCCCCCTTCCGTTTCGCGCTCTAATCTGGTGCATGACACGTCGACCCGGATGCTAGCTCTCCCACAGGTCTGAGTAGTAAGAAGGAGCAAAGAATGATGAGGTATATACTACTACTACTACTCAGGTCGGAGGAGTGCGAACCACGGCAGCCCAGTGAACCAGCAGTGCGAAAGCACGGTAGCCCAGTGAACCTGTAGTAGAAAACAATGTGGTGATATGTCCATAAAAAACAATGTGCTATGGTCCACACTGTAGCATGTACAGTACCACTCCTCTTTGTTTGGATCCCAGAGTTAGAGCTACTTTGGGTTGAAATAGCCTCAAATTATCGAACCACGAGGGGTTAGTTTGAGCTAGTTTGCTCTAACCCAGCTAAAAAAACTAGCCCAGTGGAGAGGTTCTAATTGGGTTAGTTATCCTCAGGCCCACTGAAAAAGAACTAAAAAAATCTCCCCTGCTCGCACCAGATCGCTCCCCCCCTCTCGCACGACTCCTTTTGTTCCCCATAGGGCCGCCGCCCAAGCGCCGCTCGCCCTCTCTCTCCTCCGACCACTCTCTCCTTCCAGCCTCCGCCGCCCTACTTTGGCCGCCCTCTCCCTCCGGCCTTCGAAGGTCGCCCCACTCCCCCTTCACCGGTCGTTTTTCTCCCTCTGTCATGTGCGGCAGCGACGCATCTACCAGGGAGGTCGCGAGAGGGGTGAGTTTGTTTGTTCCTTCTCTGTCTCACAACCATATCATTGATCTTGCTCCCTCTAGCACTAATTCTGATTTAGAAAAGTAGATCCTGATCAAACTTGGTATAGATTTGTGGTGCACGCATGCAATTGTTTGATGCTGCTTGAGGAGGTAATAAATCTTTCTAGAGGCCCAAAGATTCAGTTCACCTTTCTAGGTATTTCAATTTCAGGCTTGCATTATTTCTAGAGGCCCAAAGATTCAGTTCACCTTTCGAGGTATTTCAGTTTCAGGCTTGCACTATTTCTAGAGGCCCAAAGATTCAGTTCACCTTTCTAGGTATTTTAGTTTCAGGCTTGCATTATTTCTATAGGCCCAAAGATTAAGTTCCCAGTCGGCGGCAAATGGCCCTGCTACCCATGCCGGTGTCGACCTCAACTCGCAAGGGCCGGTGTCGGAGGGGTTCCCGGGGCTTGGGCTCTATAGAGCCTTCCTCCAGAGCAACGATGGCGAGCTCCTCCCTCGGTGCGTGAGGGGCTCCGGGCTCCCTCCCTATCGTGAATGACTTCCTGATGAGTTAGCTCATGCTTTGTTTCATGGAGTATTTTTGTGAAGCTTGATTTATGACTTGTATGTTTAAGTAGGATATCTCATTTGTATGGACAAAGTAAAAATTATCATGTTTTGCATGCTTGATTTGTAAAGATGGTTTGTTTATGTCAATTGTGAGCGGGAGGAGGCCACAGAAGAGCCAGCCACACCAAATCCTCCCGGAAATAGGGTCCAAAGTAGTCAAATGATTGAGAAAGAGCATTTATTGTTAATCTAACCCTGCCATCCATACACCTCTTTGGTTTAGAGTTAGTTCAAGGTTAGAATCTAACTCTAACCTCTAACTGAGTTAGAGTTCTCCTCGTCTCGGTTCATCCCCATCATACTTTCCCCATTCCTGTGTTTTCAGTATCCTGCGAATCAAAGAGGCCCTTTTTTTGCGGGAAAAATCAAAGAGTCCCTTAAACTGTTTTAGGTCCGTCATTTTTTATAAACGTGTTATGTCCAAAATTTAATGAACGTGCTCCGGTTTCTATGAAAGTAATCCGGTTTCATGTAGTAATTCATTCATTTATTTATTCTTCTGCGGGGGGTTTGCATGTAATTCATGAGGTCTAAAATGTAAAGTACCCCGGCATATGCTCCGAGTTGTGCATGCACTACGACCTAGATGCTCTATGTCCCACATGTCGGCGAATGGGAGCACGTGGAAATAGCCCAGGAGTACATATAGGAGGATAAATGTGTGAAAAAATATGTACTGTGAAGCATAGCTGCGGTTCGAAAAGGAGACCTAAAGTGATGACAGCTATAGGTCGCACACACCCAACTAGTGGTACTAGACATACGACTAATTTTTCCCTAAAAAAAGAGGCACGAGTGCTCAGTACTCCTATTCTATCAACACGAGTCCCATCTGACAACAGCGTCTGTGCTACAGCTAGCTCTCCTCCCTCGTTTCTCTCTTCTAATTCTAAACTCGCCCGACGCCCGGTGGGCGGGGTGGGTTTGCTCAACCACGACCCCACCTCACAGTGAAAACTTTACGACTGGAATAAAAATGCCATATACTCCCCCTCTTCCTAAATATAAGCCTTTTTAGATACCATTTCAAATGGAATACAACATACAGATGTATGTAGACATAGTTTAGAGTGTAGATTCACTCATTTTGCTCCGTATGTAGTAGTCACTTGCTGGAATCTTTAGAAAGACTTATATTTGGGAACGGAGGGAGTACTATACTATTAAAACATTAAGGCCACGAGGCGATGCAGTGCTGGTTACAAGAGGCAAGAAGAAGATATGCATCCATCGACGACGTCCACCTCCTCCTCAGGGCACCGGCCCACCGAACGGCGCCTAAGTAGCAGCGGCTTTCGTGGCCAGGTCGACGTGCTTCTGAACAATGGTGTCCAAAGATTCCAGCCGCTGGAAGAAGGCGAACGTCTTTCTGTCCTCGCTTGCCTTGTAGTGGCCTATGTAGACGATTTGCTCGTAGACGTGGATGTGCATGTCGACGGTTTCTTGCATGGTGAGGCACTGCACGGCGAGCGTGTCCTCGAGGTGCACATTCTTCGTCGTGACCTCCGGCACCTGCAGGGCCACCAGGGCTTGAAAGAGTTCATCACCATGGAGGCCGATGAGGGTGGCAGGCAATGAGGAGCCTGGCACGCAGACTGGAGCAGTATGGCAAGGTCGTCCGCGTGCTTCTTGACGGCGGTAAATTGCGGATGGAGTTGACCATCATGTCGTCCATGCGAGAGGCGAAGCCGGCATCGGCGAGGGCTACAATGTCGGCGGTCGCCAGCACCGTCTGGAAACGCTGCACGGTGCAGGGCCATAGGCCGGCGCCTTGGATGATTTGGCAGAGCCGACTACCGCTCGCGTCCATCGCCTCCATAGGTGCTTGTGGCTTCTGGTCACTTGGTCTTGGATTGGAGTGATAAGTGTTGCACAGAGACTTGGGAGTAGATGGATTGGAGTGGTGGGGCGCCTTTATATGAGAGTCCAAACTCTGTTGCATTCACATCGTGCTGGCTCTATTCTGCTTCTCCAATTAATTCCCTCTGCATGTAATTGAGGATCCATCATTGACCGTTCAACGTCTCGGGAACCGCTACCCTCTCCCTCCTTGGCATTCAAACATCTATGGAGGCGACTGCCACTCGCGTCTATCGCGTGTCAGGAGACGTCCCCATCGACGACGAGGTGCCTATGGTGACTTCGTAAATTTCAAGATGATAGTGTCGTGCGTGTGTGCGTTCATAGGGGTGAGTGTATGCATGTGTATATGAGCGCTTGCGTCTGTACTGTGTCAAAAAAACGTAAATGCGTGTCAAAAAGAGACTAGTCAGTATACTCAATATTGTGCACCTCGGGGAGGAAAATGATAGAACTACGTATTTATTTACGGTGCAGATTCACTCATTTTGCTCAATATGTACTCCGTCTCGGTGTAGTCTAGTCACTTGTTGAAATCTCTAGAAGGGCAAATACTCCTTTCTAGTTTATATGGCTACACTAGCAAGTAGTTGTATGTACTAGTACAATAGTGGGCTCACATAGCAATTTTATCTCATGCAAGAGCCTGGCTATATGAGTGCTCCAATGTTCGCAACTGCCACGTTCGGGTTGCGCTTGGCTCTTCGCCTCTTCGAGAAGACGAACAATGATGTTACTAATACTGCTTCTATAGTGTTGAATCCACTGCTACATGTTCGTCCATCGCGAGCGGGAGGGATAGCTTGTTGTAGAAGTACTATAAGCAAAAGCATGTCCTCCTTTGCGAGCAACCACGCGCATGGGTGAGGGAGAAGGCATGTAGTACTAAAATCAAGCTTCTCCTCGTTGTACGAGTTTACGCGACACATCATAGCATTAGCCCCACATGCTTGCCTCTAAACTTGGCTGAAAGACCTGCAGTGTACAATATATTTGCTGCAACCTCACCAAGCTCCACTACCCCTTGTGCCTCCGCCCCTTGACGCCTCCAGTGTAAGAGGTTCGAATACACCTCGTCCGTTCAGCTAATTGAGCAAGGTGCAGGTTTCTTGATTGATGTGATGTTTGATTGATTTCTGCAGTGCAAGGGAGGACACCTGGCCTGCACGGACTGCCGCGTCGAGCGCCCCGGGAACCAGCGGCAGTGCTAGAAGTGTGAGTGCGGTCGTGGCTTCGATGTGCGGAACATGGCGGTGGATGCCGTCCTTTCATCGGTGAGGGTGGAGTGCCCGCATGAAGGCTGTCGGCTCTACATCACTTACCACAAGCTCGCCGATCACCAGAGCATGTTTCCGCTCGCGCCCTGCAAATGCCCCATGCCCGTCTGCTGCTACGAAGGCCTGCCGCCGGCGCTCTACCACCACATCAGCACTGCGCATCCCATGCCCATGCACAGGATCCAGTACGGCAAGGTGCTCCAACTGCAAGTGCCACTGTCGGAGCCACGACTCTTGCTGTTCACGGAGGAGGACGACCGTGTGTTTTTCTTTGTCAGCGGCCTGCTTGACATCGGCGCGCCTATCGCCGTGCTGCGCCTCAACGCATTTCGGGGAGAACCAGCTAGCTCTGGGTTTGAGTGGCATTTCACCCCTAACCACAACTCATCCGCTGATTCTTCAACATCAGTCGGTTCAGACCTCTGCTTAGTTTCATCCAAGCTTCATCCTGGTCATGGATAGATCACCCAGGTTCGGGTCCATAAGCAGTGACAATCGCCCTATTAAGACTCGCTTTCGCTACGGCTCCGGTGGGTTCCGTTCCCTTAACCAAGCCACTGTCGGTCGTCTGCATCAGAGCGGGGACGTCCCCACTGCCGCACTACGTGGCCAAGCTATGGGCGAACAGCCCGCCAGGGGAGCCCAAGGGCACGACCGACGCCGTCAAGGTGGAAATGGAGGTGACAAGCAGCAAGGATCCCAGTGACGTCGCCGTGCAGGAGCTGACCTTCTTCACAGTTCCGCCAAAGCTGCTGGCCGGGGCTAAGCTGGTGTCCCTCCACATTCAGATTGACAAGCTCACGTCCTAAATGTTTCTACAGTGCCTTCTATTTATCTTAGTAATATGCTAATATAGGGATTACCTCGGTCTACTTTAGCTTAAGAAATGGTGGGTTTTGGTGGCGATGCAACAATTACTTCGACATCAGATCAGTAATTTCCAACAATCAAACGAATATTTTGTGTCTGTTGGATATAAAGTTCCTTTGGGTAAGAAGTACTACTTGTCATCAAAATGGATAAAAGGAGATGTATGTAGACGTATTTTAGTTCTAGATACGTCCCTTTTTAACCATTTTGTTGACAAGCACTCCCTCCGTTCCACAATACATGCCTTCCATTTGTCAAAATATAGATGTATCTACACATGTTTTAGTATATAGGTACATCCATGATAGAGCCAATCGGATGGTTGAGAACACTACAATTCGTAGCTACAGATGCGTGTGTGACTCCCAGATGCAGAGGCTGGGGGTCATCATCATCCTTTTCGAGAAAAAACAGACGCGTGTGTGAGAGGACGAGTGCGTGCGTGCACCTCTTCTCTTCTTGTATAACGTACTAAACTCAGAGTACAAGTATTTGTTGGTGGCATGATGGTGCATGCGAGAACTCCCGAGAGATAGGTTTAATGCATCTGAAAAAAAGACTAGCCTATAGCTCGCCACGCGGCTATTCCTGTCGAACGCCCCATTAACCGTAAGATATGTATACGATGGTGCTAGTTATTGCACGTACATAGCAGTAGAAAAAGAACTACCATGGCATATGCTACACCACGGTCGAGAACACATGCCCACATAACGCCATCCGGGAATAGTGTCGCACTTCAAAACTAGAACCGTCAATAAATTTTGAGCTTGCGTCTCGTCACATTCCAAATTACTCAACGCTATATTGAATTGCAAACCTGTTCACACCGATCACAACCTAAACGGTTTCCCACTTAGGAGCGTATTAGTACCACGCTATATTGAATTGCAAACCTGTTCACACTGATCACAACCTAAACGGTTTCCCACTTAGGAGCGTATTAGTATTCGGTTATAAATACTAGTATGCCAAGATGACTACACATTCCTCCTCAACTCCTCATCCACAAAAACAAACAAGTCATTCAACATCCTTCCCTTGCGTCTGCCATGGCCAGCGTGAGTTCTGGGTCGAGAGATTGCCACTAGGGAGAGGCGAGCATGGAAGCGGAAGCACGAGAGATGTCCCTACTCGCTGCGAAAGTAGCCGACATGTCCCGCCGTGCGGAAGTAGCAGCATAGAGGTCCTGCCGCGCCGCTGAAGCGGCACGGAGGTCCCGCCACGCCGTTGATGCAGCAGACTGGTCCGGCCGCACCGCAGAAGCAACAGAGATGTGCCGCCGCGCCGCGAATGCAGCAGAGATGTCCCGCCGCCTCGCGGCGGCCTGGGAAAATTTCTCGCGGGCAGGCGACGACTGTTACAGGCGCAAGCATGCGATCGTCCATAGCCAGATGGATCAGATCTCAGGCTGGGCGAGGTTGCAGGACGACATGAAAGCCTCATTTGAACAGGATACCGGCATCATCCGGCAACTAAGGGAGGGTAATGAGAGGCTCCGGGCTGAGCGCGAACTGCTGAGGGTGAAGGTCGTCCGACGTGCAGACCAGTAGGAGGAGACATGTGCCTTGTTGAAGAGGACCGGCATCATCGTCAAGAAACTTATGGACGAGAATGACATGCTCCGCACCAAGCGCCAAAGGCTGGTGGAGGAGTCTGTGGATGTTCTTAAGCAGCGTCTTGAGGACATGAAAGAGCTCATCGCCGCTCGCCGCGGAGACTAGTTCCCGCGGCCCGCAGCAATGTATCAAGAAAGTAGAGATCAGCGAGCCAGATCCTTGTCTTCCTTCTTCTTTTGGCCTTGTGTATTTCGGGTGTAGCCGCATGTGGCTTTTTAAATTATCTTTCTAGTTATGTAAGACAATTAATCGCCCTTATGTATTCATCAGTCTTGCTATAAGTCGCAGTAGATGCTATATAGGTTCGTCGAATCTTACATCAAGATCCGTGCTTTCAGATTTTCTTTTCTTTCTCTTAAATCTCAGTCGAGTGATACATAGCCATGCCATTAAATAGAGGCTCGGGCGCCATTAATGGAGACATTGGGAGAGAGGTGGATGGCAGATGGAGGTCAAAGGGCTCTCCTCCCGATAAGCACGCGCAGGGGTCTAATCGCATGCCTCTCGTACTCAAATAGCTACCCTGCACGATGCCTCCTAGGTAATAAAAAATGGGGACGCGTGGCGGCACGTAAATGGTAGTAAATAGAACGCCCACGGTTTCAATAATACTTGTGTTTCCGATTGTAACGTGACAGCACTTGTTCCAAAATGACTTTGTTGATTGTTAATGTGTGCGCCTTCGCAAATCGGACTGCAAAATTACCACAGCATGTTGGTGCCATGTCATGGCACCAAGCCAAGTTTCATTATTTTCATGCGCGTTTTGGATTTACAGGAATTAAAAAACTAAGTTTCTCAATGTTTCCAGCCCAGCCACGACACCCAGAATTTTGAATATTATTCCCATTTCTTGCATGGAACCTAGAAATTTACCCGAGGACACACATGTGATTTTTGAACCAACTTTGGTGCACTGGAACATGTGCTTGTATTTCAAATTTGAATTATGCACACAAAGGTGACACGTCCCCTCTCAGAACCACGAGCCTTCTTGAGAGAAGCTCCGATTTGCAAGAAGCTTATACCAAAATTTGTTCCTATTCAACCATTTTTTTACCACGGCATGGTACTACCATGACATGACACCATGCCAAGTTTCATGATTTTAAAACCAAGTTTCTCAATGTTCTCGACCGAGCCACGATGCCCAGATGTATGAATTTTATTCTCATTTTTTGCATGGGACCTAGAAATTCACCCGAGGACACAGATGTGATTTTTCAACCAAGTTTGGTGCACGGGAGCATGTGCTTCTAGTTCAAATTTGCATTATGCACATTAAATGACCAAAAAATCAATTAATGTGTAAAAAAGGCCAAACGAAGCCGGAATAATTCTAAAATTTAACATGGCACTCATGTTGTTCTATGTTGCCTTTGTAAATAAACTCAAGGGGGACAGCATATATCGTTTCGCACTCAAAGGTGGGACGTTCCCTCTCAGAACCACGAGCCTTCTTGAGAGAAGCTTCGGTTTGCAAGAAGCTTATACCAAAATCTGTTCCTATTCGGCCAATTTTTTTACCACAGCATGGTAGTACCATGACATGACACCCATGCCAAGTTTCATGATTTCCAGGCGAGTTTTGGATTTACATGAATTTAAAATCTAAGTTTCTCGATGTTCTCGGCCGAGTCATGACCGCCAGATGTTTTAATTTCATTCTCATTTCTTCCATGGGACCTAGAAATTCAACCAAGGATACACATGTGATTTTTCAACCAACTTTGGTGCACCGGAGCATGTGCATGCCGTTCATATTTAGATTATGCACATTAAAAGTCCAGAAACTCAATTAATGTATAAAAAGTCCAAACGAACCCAAAATAATTCCAAAATTTAACAGAGCACTCATATAGTTCTATGTTGCCTCTGTAAAGAAAATCAGGGGGGAGGCAGTGTATATCGTTTCGCACACAAAGGTGACACGTTCCTTCTCGGAACCACGAGGCTTGTTGAGAGAATCTCTGGTTTTGCAAGTAGCTTATACCAAAACTTGTCCCAATTTAGCCAAAAATTATACATATGAAAACAGGGTTTAGATTATCCCAAACATCTCGCTACCTAGACCAATAATGTACTATGATTTGAATTTAACATAAAATGGATACAAATATTTGAATTGGAGAGCGTATGGTACATGTAGTTCATAGTGAAATATGATTACTGCTATATGCATGTTTTTTGTTATCAAGACAATATTTAAATTATTGTATAACTTGACAACAATTGTATTCAAATAAGGAAAATTCATTCAAATTTAGTCCATATGCTAGACGACAATATATATGTTCACATGGTGGAGTAAAATGTTCATATATGATGGAAGATAAAAATGTACGAGTACATCAATTATAAACCGCAAGGTCACCTAATGATAAATTCGAATTCAACATAACGCGGATTCAAAAATTGAAATTCGAGATCTTGGCATTTGTAATCATATACAAAGGGACATTACTCTTTCTTTTGGTGGGAATTGATTTGTTTTTTGTTGTTGTTGAGGGAAGTGCGAATCGATTTAGTACTGTGCAGGGTAATCTTGTTCTCTCGGGTTTTTTTACATTTTTCTTGTAGTTTTTTCAATGGCATCTATAGCAATATAGTAAAATGGGACATGACTCTATTGTGTCTTGTATGAATTGTTTTTTTACACGTTAAGTTTGTTCTGCCGAACAAGGAATCCGCACCTTGTTATCCCGAAATTTTCAAGATCGAGTATCTTTTGTCTCACCTGCTTTGAAACTCCCGCCTCTTCAACGAGCGCCGCGCCTTGTTATCCTGAAATTTCGACGCGCGTGAAAACTCCCTCCTCATCCGAAATCGGTCCTGCAGCCCATACACGCGAAATCCCCATTCTACCCCTCAGCCGCAAAGAAGCTCCACGTCGTGGTGTCAAAACTGATGGGGGTACACTGGTAACTTACCCTACATTTTGGACAAGCGCGTCCCTAAGCTTGGCTCCCCCTCCCCCTTCGCCCCCCATTCGTACACCGAGGCCACCAAAACCCGCGAAACCACACACTCCTCCATCGGCCTCCCGACCGCTGCCCAGCCGGAGACTCTTCCCCGACTACGTCGTACACCGCAACAACTCGCCGTCCCTCATCCACCGCACCGGATGAGGATCCATCGTCGATCTTGTCGTCCCGCCGGATCAGCCGCCCCGTCCTCCACCTCCAAGGAGCTACCCCGACGTTCGCCTCGTCTATCGCGCCACCTCAATCCCCATAGCGTCGTCTTGACCTACCCCACCGGAACCGCAACACCCTCACCAATTCCTCCGATGAAGCCGAGGCCAACTTGGCGCCACCAAGGAGGTTCTGCACTCATCGCTACATTTTATCTTTTATTCGATCTCACAGGGCTGCCGGTGCTCGATACCGAGCAGACATGGCGAGTCTCCATCGACGGCGCCGTCGCCGGCCACATCATCCACGGCGTCTCTCCCCCATGCCGTTGCTTCCTCGGCGGCGACTTCCACAATGGCAGTAGCTACAGCTACTCCGGCTCTCGCTTGCGTTGCGGCTCTGTTCTTGCTGTCGGTCACGCTGCTACACTGCTCTTGCTTTCATTCGTGCTGTTGCTCTGCTCTTGCTCTCGCTTGCGCTGCTGCTGTTGCACGACCTCTGGAAGCTACAGGAGTTGCTGCTTTAGCACTCGCTCGCGGTGCTACTGCATGACTTGCTCTCTGCTAGTGTGTTCCCTGCTCGAGCGTCTGCTGATTTAGATCACTGCTTCTCTGCTACTAGTGCTCGAACGTCCTAAACATCTATTGCAATGCTCTGCTACTAGTTCTATCAGTTTTGACAGTAAAATTTAGTTTCGACTGTAAAGTTCATTTTCTTCAGTTAAGTTCAGAGTGAACAGTACTTATAGCATATGTCGGAGCGGCCGTGGCGCGGCTGATGCGTTTTACATCTAGCACTTTTTGGTGATGTATTTTACATCATCTATTGCAGATGATATTAGGGTCCCACTTCAGATTAACATTGTCTGTCTTGTCCTGCTTCAGCCTCGCCGCCGTACACCTCACCGGAGCTACTCGAACAATGGAACCGTCCATCACAGCGGAGCAGTTCCCTCGGCGCCATTTCCAGAGGCCTCGGATCTTCTTCCCCGCCTCCGACAGTCACACCAGCATCACCATCCTCCACGTCCAACCCAATGATGCTGAGGTCCACAAGGCTATGCCAAAGAGGTTGTACACTCGTCGATCACTTTGTTACTCTGCATTCATGTCGATCCCTCAGGGATCCTTTGCAATGGAACTACTATTCGTGCAAATCTGTTAGAAGGAGTGGAGCAAAGCAAAACTGGAGGATGTTTTCCTTTGGTGTCTCTTTCAAAGAAAAAACGTAGGAATTTTATTCACTTGGATGTCCTTTTCAAATTAATATGCACGAAGAACAGAACTAGTTGCATTACTGGCATAATAAGATTCTTATTTTTTTCATTTTCACGTGGTTTTACTTTAATTTGACAATGTTTCTCCATTCCTGTGTTCTTCCAATTCATGTGAACCAAACACCCAGGCTATCTGAAATCCTATGTTTCCAGATGCTCTGTTTTGCACGTGCATTCCTATCCTATTCCTATGTTTTTCCTATCCCTGCGTTTATAGAATCCCCCAATTCTAAGGAGCCCTTACAGATTTACTTCATTTTCAGATAGGCGTCAAAGAAAACTCTGTGTGTTATGTCCTGCTCCTGCCATGCCATCATCCACCCCACCTGAGGTGCACCATCGATAGAAGAGGTTCACTACAGCAGAGATCCCCCCTGCAGACTTTCTTTCGCCGCCTCAGATCATGTTCCCCGTTGCCGGCAGCCACGCCAACTGCATTACCATCATCGACTGAGCAGATGAACCTGAGGACTACATAGTTCTGGAAGAGAGGTCACAGTATTTCGTGTTTGCTTACATTATACATCGGTTATTTTTACCTGCTACTTTATCGTTCAAACTTGAGTTTTGAAATGCCCATGGGTCTCATATCGAGCCAGCAACGAATAGTGTCTGTCTAATATCGGGTTCATCTGGGGTCTTCTATGTGGTTCATGTTGGGTGGGCAACAAACAATAGATGATCCATTGTCTATCTTCTTAAACTGAAACTATAATCTACTTGCTATCATTAGTTTTGGATCCATCAACTCGTTTGCTACCATCAGTCTTGATTTTTGCATGCACCCCTTAGGCCTTACAAAATCTAACTATTTTTTTATTATGCATGTTAGATATTGTACACAATCATACTGAACATGTAGAGAAAAAGAGAAGACCATTGCATGGGAATACAATGTCATGCAGACGCCGCTCCATGATGGGGGAAGTGCCCCCCCCCTCCTGCATTTTCAGATTGTATTCCAGAGGAAGATAACTGTTCAGATGGGGATTCAGAAGGAGCCGACAACGCCTGTTTACCACCTGAGGTGTTTGCTCTAACCTGGCATGCTGATGTTGGTCATATCATGCATATGGCGCCTCGCATTGCTTACATTATACATCTTATATGTCATCCGACAACCCCAAAGTGACAATAATCGGGATACTTCTCGGTGATGACCGTAGTTTGAGGAGTTCATGTATTCACTATGTGTTAATGCTTTGGTCCGGTTCTCTATTAGAAGGAGGCCTTAATATCCCTTAGTTTCCGCTAGGACCCCGCTGCCATGGGAGGGTAGGACAAAAGATGTCATGCAAGTTCTTTTCCATAAGCACGTATGACTATATTCGGAATACATGCCTACATTACATTGATGAACTGGAGCTAGTTCTGTGTCACCCTATGTTATAGCTATTACATGACGAATTGCATCCGACATAATTATCCATCACTAATCGAATGCCTACGAGCTTTTCACATCTTGTGCTTTGCTTATTTACTTTTCCGTTGCTACTATTACAATTACTACAAAACTATTATCTTTACTTTTGCCACTGTTACCATTACTATCATACTACTTTGCTACTAAATACTTTGCTGCAGATACTAAGTTATCCAAGTGTGGTTGAATTGACAACTCAACTGCTAATACTTAAGAATATTCTTTGGCTCCCCTTGTGTCGAATCAATAAATTTGGGTTGAATACTTTACCCTCGAAAGCTGTTGCGATCCCCTACACTTGTGGTTTATCAAGACTAATTTCTGGCACCGTTGCCGGGGAGCATAGCTCTATTCTTTGAGTCACTTGGGATTTATATTTGTTGATCACTATGAGGAACTTGAAAGATGAAAGAACCAAGATTTTTCCCTGAACTACGAGGGGAGGTAAGGAACTGCTATCTAGCTCTGCACTAGATTCTCCTTCTGTTTTCAGTAAGCTTGCGACACCTAAACCTGCTACTGCTATGAATTTTGATATGCGCATGTTATTGATAATGCCACTTCTGCTATGCATGATACTTATGATGAAACTACTTATGTGCGTGATACTACTGTGCCATTAGGTGAATTTCTTGATGAACAACTTGCTAGGGCTAGAGAGAATGAAATTATTGGAGATGCTATTATTGATGATTGTGATGATGAAAGTTCTCCCCCTGATTATGAATTACCTGTTGTTCCTGTGGGTTATGTTATGGATGAGGAAGCTGCTAAAGCTATCTTTGCTTGCAAAGATAGATATGATCTTAAGAAATTATTAGCTAAATGGAAACAGCAGTCTCTTAATGCTAGAATGAAACCTGACCCTGCTTTTGCTACTTCACCTATATTTGTTACTGATAAGGATTATGAATTCTCTGTTAATCCTAAAATAATTACTTTGGTTGAATCTGATCCTTTTTATGGCCTTGAATCTGAAACTGTTGTGGCACATCTTACCAAGTTGAATGATATAGCCACCCTGTTTACTAATGATGAGAAGTCTCGCTATTATTATATCCTTAAGATATTTCCGTTCTCATTAAAGGGTGATGCTAAGACTTGGTTTAATTCTCTGGATCCTGGTTGTGTGCGTAGTCCCCAGGATATGATTTATTACTTCTCTGCTAAATATTCCCTGCTCATAAGAAACAAGCTGCCTTACGGGAAATATATAATTTTGTGCAAATCAAAGAAGCGAGTCTCCCACAAGCTTGGGGGAGGCTTCTCCGATTACTTAATGCTTTGCCTGATCATCCTCTTAAGAAAAATGAAATACTTGATATCTTTTATAATGGACTCACTGATGCTTCCAAGGACTACTTGGATAGTTGTGCTGGTTGTGTTTTCAGGGAAAGAACAGTCGACGAAGCTGAATTACTATTGAATAATATGTTGACTAATGAAAATAATTAGACTCTTCCTGAGCCAATTCCTGAGGCAATTCCTGAACCAATTGAGCCAACTCCTGAGCCTATTCATAAACCCACTCCGAAGAAGAGAGGTGTTCTATTTCTCAGTCCTGAAGATATGCAAGGGGCAAAGAAATCAATGAAAGAAAAAGGTATTAAAGCCGAAGATGTTAAGAATTTACCACCTATTGAAGAAATACATGGTCTTAATATACCGCATGTTGAAGAACCACATTGTCTTGATAAACCGACACAGGTAGTAAAGGTAAATTCTCTCTATAGATATGATAAAGTTGAAATTCCGTCTACTAAATTTCATAGCCCATGCTTAGATGAATTTGATGACTTTATGGCTAGACAAGAAAGTTTTAATGCTTATGTTGGCAGAGAGTTAAAGAATAATGCTTTTGAAATAGGACGCTTGAGTGATTATATGGCTAGAGTTAAAGGTGAACTTAAACTCATTAGCAAATATGCTTATATGGTTACCACTCAAGCTGAGCAAGTACTTAAAGCTCAAAATGATTTGCTTGATGAATTAAATAATAAACATGATTTTTCTGTTAGAGTGGCTACTAGAACTGGTAAAATGACTCAGGAACCTTTGTATCCTGAAGGCCACCCTAAGAGAATCGAGCAAGATTCTCGGAGAAATAATTTAGAGGCACCTAGTTCTTCTAAAAAGAAGAAAAAGAAAAACGATAGGACTTTGCATGCTTCTAGTGAACCTGTTGTAGACACGCCTGAGAATCCCAATGATATTTCTATTTCTAAGGCTGAAACACAATCAGGTGATGAACATGAACCTAGTGATAATGTTAAAGATAATTTTCATGTTAGTGCTCAACCTAGCAAAAATAATGAAGTAGAGATTGAACCTGCTGTTGATCTTGATAACCCACAATCAAAGAATCAACATTATGACAAGAGAGATTTCGTTGCTAGGAAGCACGGTAGAGAAAGAGAACCCTGCACTACTAGGGAAAAGCCTATACACAGAATCTTAGCAGCAGCGCGTCTCAAAAAGGAGCGCTGCTGCTAATTAGTAGTAGCGCATGTGCGGGAAACTCGCTACTGATAAGTTTTTAGCAGTAGCGCGCTCGGTGTAAACCGCGTTGCTACAAATATCGACCGTCGGTGTCCACCAAACTCCATTTAGCAGTAGCGCGGTGGCGCGAGCTGCGCTACTGCTACGGATGTAGTAGTAGCACGCTTTTTCTGAGATCGCTGTTGCTAAATTTCAAATTGGCACACTTTTTTGTCCCTCTTAGCAGTAGCGCCGTTGCCCAAAGCGCGCTACTGCTACTTCCTTAGCAGCAGCGCGTTTTAACTCCCGCGCTACTGCTAATCTGCACCAACCCACCACCTTTCCCCACCCGTCCCTCCCCCTCCCCCTCCTCTCTTCCCTTTCCCCTACCTCCCACATGCTCCCACTCTCACTCTCCTCAATAATTCTCCCCCATTACTCTCTCTTCTATCCACCTTTCTCTCTCTTCATTACTCCTACCTAACTACACCACCTCCATTAATGCATCTCCTTTCTCTTTTTCCTTTCCCCTCCACTAGTTGAAGTTGTCTCCTCCCAAATTAGGTAGCTAGGTAGATGTAGGATTTAGTTAAGTGACCTGTTTGCCCCCTAACTAGATCTATCTTTGTCAAGAAGAGCTTTGTGCACTTTTGATCTCCCTACAACATCATCTCCACCGTGTGCTCGATCTCGAGATAGAGGTGATGAAAATTTCATGCTTTTGCAAAATGGAAATATGTTTATGTGTGTGTGATATGTTTGTGGAAATTGTGTGTGTGGCATGAGTTGACGCCAAATTGTGCTTTTGAGTTGCCTATGTTTTGCCGAAATGTCGATTTATTTCCGTTTCGGCGAATTCCGGGCAAACTCTAGATCCATATATGTCCTATTTTTAGGGAAGGTCATGCCGAATTTTTGTATGACTTTGATGCATGCATGCATTTTTATAATCAATTTGTTTATTATTACCGTGCAGAGTTGACGATGGTCAGTGGAACGATGGTGGACAGGTGGTTGCGGTCGGCGGTGCAGGACATGAAAGAAAATAACCGGACAGAGGTTTTATGTCCGTGTCGAAAATGCAAAGGAATAGTTTGGCTCGACCCCCATGACGATGGTCGTGTCGAAGCGCACCTGCTCATGACTGGTTTCATGGATGGCTATACTCGGTGGATAATTGAAGATGAGGATGACGATGTTGAGGATGCCGACAGGGCAGGCAATGATGACACGGGGCAAGACGAAGAGATGATCGATAATGGCGGCGGGGAAGAGGCCGGACATGGCGGCGGAGAAGGGGCCGGACATGGCGGAGGAGAAGGGGCCGGACATGGCGGCGGAGAGAACGACATGGACTCCACGCAGCAGAGTTCGTTGGTACTAAGTTCAATCGTGCGGGACCCTCATGTTCAAGCATTGCTTCGCAAGGAGACGAGTACTGAGAGAGCTGCTTCTAGAGAGGAGGCTAAGCTGGAGAAACTGGTGGTAGACTTGAACACTCCATTGTATGATGGTTGCAATCCTGAGGTGACCCGCTTGAGTTTCACGCTCCAACTCCTGAAGACGAAGGCTGAAAACAAATGGACCGACACTAGCCTCGATGAGCATCTCAAGTACCTAAAGGATGTTCTTACCGCGGATAATATATGTCCTACTAGTGTTGATGAGGCCAAGAAGATCGTGTGCCCTCTTGATCTTCCACACGTTAGATACCATGCATGCATCAACGATTGCATAATTTATCCGAAGGAGCACGCGGAAAAAACAAGCTGTCAGGTGTGCAATGCTTCTCGATACAAGAAGGCCGGGAAGAAATGTCCCCAGAAAGTTGTATGGTACTTACCGATCACTCCCCGTCTCCAGAGGTATTTTGTAGATCCCAAGGAAGCAAAGCTAATGCGCTGGCACGCGGAGAGGAAGAAGCCCGACGATGGAGATGACCCAAGGAAGCCAGTGGAGAGTGTTGAACAGCTTCTATCAGTATTTTGAATGTGATGCAAGGAACATCGTGCTCGGCGCGTGTACTGATGGCATGAATCCGTTTGGCAACTAGAACACCAACCATAGCACATGGCCTGTGTTTGTATGGATGTACAACCTCCCCCCTGGTTGTGCATGAAATCGAAGTACATTCACATGAGCATGCTTATTCAAGGGCCGAAACAACTAGGAAATAATATTAATTTGTATCTGGGGCTACTTCAAGAGGAGTTAGACACGTTATGGAAAACACCGGCCAAGACATGGGACGCCAGCAAAGGCGAGTATTTCAACATGAGAGCCGCGCTGATCACGATAGTGCAGGACTATCTCGGTTACGGATATGTGGCAGGCCAGGTGTGCCTTGGATATTGCGGATGCACGCGGTGCATGGATGATACGACGTCTCAGCAGCTAACGTCAAGGAAAGATGGCGGGTCTGGGAAAATCGTGTACATGGGGCATCGAAGATGGCTTGAACAGGACGACCCGTGGAGAAACCGTGGAGATCTATTCAATGGTCACGCTGAGCATCGAGGACCTCCACGTAAGCGGAGCGGTGCCGAAATCGATGAGCTGTTGAAAAACTGGAAGGAGTGCCCCGCGCCGGGAAAGACGATGAGAAAGGCGCCGGAGCCGCTGCTGAAGGTATGGAAGACGAGGTCTGTGTTCTGGGACTTGGAGTACTGGCACAAACTCGATACACCTCATTGCCTTGATCAAATGCATATCTGTAAGAATGTCCTTGAGAGCTTGCTCGCAACACTGATGAACATGCCGGATAAGACCAAGGATGGGCCGAAGGCAAGAAAAGACTTGCAAGATTTGAAAATCAGGGAAGATCTGCACATGCCGCCCCGTAAAATGTCAGACGAGACAGAGACGGAGACAGAGGCACGGGAGAAGAAGGGCAAGAAAATAAAGAAAGAGGATTATTGCCCCCCTTCTTGCTTCACCTTAAGTCAGGCTGAGATCAATCAATTCTTTAAGTGCCTTACCGGAGTCAAAGTTAGTTCCGGTTACTGTGGCAAGATAAGCAGATATCTAGACACGGACAAGAAAAGGTTCAGCGGGATGAAGTCTCATGACTGTCATGTGATGATGACGCAGATACTACCTGTTGCCCTTAGAGGGATAATGGACAAGCACGTCCGTGACACGCTTATTGGTCTCTGCAACTTTTTCGACGTCATCTCTCGAAAGTCGATCAGTGTGAAGCAGCTCCGAAGGCTACAGGAAGAGATCGTTGTGATACTGAATGAGCTTGAGATGTACTTCCCGCCCGCGTTCTTTGACGTGATGGTGCATCTGTGTGTCCATATTGTGGATGACATAATAGACCTGGGGCCGTCATTCCTGCACAACATGATGCCGTTTGAGAGGATGAATGGGATCATCAAAGGATTCGTTCGTAACATGTCCCGTCCGGATGGAAGCATCGTCCAGGGCTATTTGGCACAAGAGTGCATCTCTTTCTGTGAGAATTTTCTATATGGCGCAGACCAGCCGCCTGGTGTTAGTGTTGGTTTGCCCGTTAACAAGCACGATGGGAGGCTCGAAGGAGATGGTCACTGCAACGGTCGCAGGGAACTGCACGTGGCATACTCAGATCGACGCAGCGACTTTGACAGAGCAAACTTGGTAGTGCTACAACACCTAGACGAGGTAGATCCTTTCGTGGCACTGCACAAAGAAATTATCGCAAAGAAGTATCGTGACCGGGGGGTATGCAGGACGAACGCCGAAGTTACTAGAGAGCACAACTCCACTTTCCTGCATTGGTTCAAAGAGCATATTATTGCTAATCCCCCGGAGGAGGGCTCTAAGGACGGATTGCTCATATACGCCTTAGCACATGGCCCCTCGCCCAACCTCGTAACCTATCAGGCATATGATATCAACGGATACACGTTCTACACGGAGGCCAAAGATATGGACAGTGATGATCAGAACTCAGGGGTGACGATGGAATGCATGACCGGCAGCGACAACGGCGCAACTGAACGATTTTATGGAAGGGTCGAGGAGATCTGGGAGCTTGACTACTCTGGACTGCACAACACGACGATGTTCCGTGTCAGATGGGCAAAGAATGTCGAAAGAGAAAACCGGATTTTCACTACCATGAGTATACCCGACGCCAAGAGCGCTACCGTGAACGCTATCGCAAAAAACGAGCCATGGGTACACGCTAAGCACGTGACACAATGCTTCTTCATAACCGACCCATGCAATCCCAGTCGTGTTGTCGTGAGGAGAGGCAAAAGGAACATCATTGGAATTGATGGAGTCGCCAACGAGGAAGACTATGATCAGTACGGCAACCCAATGAGGGAAGATGACGATGATGATGAAGTATACGTCAAAAGAAGAATCAATACTACATTACCTAAGAAAAATCGTACTCCATGGAAAAGGCAAAGTCACAATGAGGGGCTCAATTATTCTTCGACGAACAAGAAGGGAAAGAAGCTGACTCAAAAACGAAAACGTCAGCGCTGAGGAACCGTATGTCATCGGTCAAATGATGTAATATATATATATATATATATATATATATATATATATATATATGTTCCTATTTTGTACACACACTTAGCCATTATTATGCATGGGTCCAATGATGTAATATATATGTTCCTATTTTGCATACATATTTAATCGTCAAATGATGCAATATATATCGCCCTCCCTTTGTTCACTCCTCTCGGAAAATAAGTGGGAGAAAATAAAGGAAAAGAAAAAGGAAAACTGGCAGTAGTAGTAGCAGCGCATTTCGTATAAACCGCTACAGCTACTGAAGGTAGTAGTAGCGCATCTCATATAAACCGCTACAGCTACTGAAGGTAGTAGCTGCGCGTTTTGTCCAAACACACTGCTGCTACGTCCACATAACCCAAAATTCTCACTATCCCTGTTTCATCCTGCCTTTCCCCCTAAATCCCCACTCTCTCTTCCCCCGTCGCTCGCCCCCGACCCCGGCGCCGGTGCTCGCCCCGACCCGGCCCTCGCCCCCGACCCGGCGCTCGCCCCCGACCCAGGCGCTCACCCCCACCCCGGCGCGCTCGCCCCCGACCCGTCGGCCCTCGCCTCCCTCCTCTGCTTCCTCCCCTCCCAACCTCGGTCATCGTCGGGCCTGCCTCCTCGCCCCGCACCCACTGTAACCCCCCTCTCTCTCTGCTAGGGTTCTTCGGTTAATTTACTTTGGTTTTAGTTAGGGCAGTTTGTTAATTAGGTTATCTATTTAGTTATGAATTTAGCTAGGTTTCAAAATTAGCTGAATTTATATGCAAATTTGAACTGGACATGTGATATGTGCATATGTCATGTTTTGGACATGTCATGTTTGGAAAATGATCCGAGTGGCCTATGTTACGCCGGAATGTTGATTCATTTCTGTTCCGGTGTATTTCAGGCGCTCGATATGTCCATTTTTTAGCAAAGGTCATGCCGAAATTTCCCGTGAATAGAGGCATGATTTGTGCTACATAGTTGGCATATCGAGTGGTGGCACATAGATTTCTTTTTATGTCATTTCTCATTTATTCATACTTTTAGAAATAAATGAGGACACTTAATCATAGGAAACATGTCGAACAACGAAGAAACTGGGCCTTCTGACCAAGATGCAGACGAGATGGATTATGAGGGTGAACAAGAGTACCTCGACTATTTGACTGCTAAGCAAGGTTTGCAGGTCGGCCTCGATGATGGTACTGACGCCGACATCGACACCGACGGCGCCGGCACCGATGGCGGCGCCGAGACCGGTGGGGAAGGTACCGGCGGGAAGATACCGGCGGGGATGGTACCGGCCCCGATGCCGCTACCGAAAAGAGGAAGCATAAGAAGCAGAGGATACGAAAACCTAACAAACTAGGGATTGGACGACTTGTGATCACAAAGATGGCACCTGGCAAGTTTGAGCCGTTAGAGCCGGAAGAACCTCGCAAGTGCTATGGGAACCAAGTAGGATGCATCCTACGGGAATGCGCGAGCATCAACGACGATGACTTAAGGAGTAAAGAACATTTGACGCAGTTGCTCCTAACGAAGTTGCACAAGAGATTCAAGTTCCCCGACCGGGATGATAACATAGAACAACCGTGGGATGATCCGAAGATGAAAAAGATTAACAATCACGCCATGGGCATGTTCAGCAATGATTTGGCCTCCTGGAAAGGGAGGGTGAAACGAGCTATTGAGGCTGATGAACCCCTGTCCAAGATTCTGGAGGAAAATCCGACACTTACGGAAGAGGAGTTCGAAAAGTTCAAGGACACTTGCGCTACCGAGGCAGCCAAGGCTAAGGCTGCGAAATTCAAGAGCCTTCAGCAAAGGAACACGGGGAAGCATCGCCTCGGAAGCCGTGGCTACCTCGGTAAAAGGCCCATATGGGATAAGGAGGACGCGGAACGTGAAGCCGCGGGTCTCCCAGACCCCTTCGCGAAGTTCACCAACCCCTTGGAGCGTGACTTCATCAGGGCCCGCTACAAGTGGGACAAGGAGAAAAAGGTTTTTTACACGGACAAGATCACGAGGAAATTGATTAGACTACTGGAGAAGCAACACCAGCTTGCAGCCGAAAGCCCTACTTCTCCGATGAGGCCCAAGTGGGACACCCCTCTCAACCGGGCCTTGAACGAACTTAAGGGACTCCCTTTGGGCCAGCGGCCGCAATATGGTCGTGTGCACGGCGCTGGAGACGGCGCCACGTGGAAGGTGTTTTACAACGAGGGCCCGGAGGCCAAGAAGCAGAAAAAGAAGTTTAGTCAGGCGGACATCGACGCGAAGGTGAAGCTTGCGGTCGAGAAAAAAGCAGCTGAGGACGCGAAAAAAGCAGCCGAGGACAAATATGAGTTGCTACAGCAGGCAGTCAATGCAGCTGTAACTGCCTGCAGAAATGATTTCGCTACTAACTTGGTTCCAGTTATCATCAACTGGACGAAGGAAAATCCAGACAAGACGGTACATGATTTCCCGTTGCCCAGTTTCGTCGGGAGCAACTCCATGAACAACAACACCATCGCACCATCACTTGCTCACGCAACCGGGCCTCCTCTCGCAGCCGCTCCCGCTCATAGCAGCCCGTCCTCAGTCTCAGGCGCGCTAGGTGGGCCTTCGTCTTTGGCTGAGCTCGACGCCGTCACGGTAATTACATGTCGCACCAACATATATATATATATATAATATTCCATTTTTGTTGCCTTTCGGTTGTTTTACGCCACAGACATATGTGTTTGCAGGCGAAAGAAACCCCGTGCACCATACTCTACTTGATCAAAGGCCAGAAGGTGGACGTGGGAAAGGGGATGATAATGGACCCCTCGCAACCCACGTTCCACAACCAGCCGATCCCCGCTGGGCACTTCAGGGTTAGCTTGACCAGTGTGAAATCGGGGCACGAGGATTTGCCTCCTCCAGTACAGCATGTGGGAGCGGACGACGAGACCCCGCCGCGGATTGGAAGCTGCAAGGGTTGGGTGCTGCTATGGCCGAAGAATCTTATTCGTCTGGAGCCGGCCGAGAGCACACCAATAACCACACATCAACAAGCATGTGCGGAGACCACCACCCCGCCTACGCAATTACCAGCTCCTGTAGTGCCGGGTGAGAGCGGCGGACGACATGATGAAGGGGGTGCAATAGTACTGGCTGATGTAATTTCTCCTGTAGAACAGAGAATGGATGATGAGACGGAGGTCGACCCTATGGATTTCCTCAATACAAACGCGTATGACTGTGACATAGATATGATGAGTCAACCATATGACGAATCGGGCTATCAGCTTGCTAATGAGGATATGGATGATATGCCCGGGCAGGGTCGTAGCAGGGATTGCAAAAAGTCTCTCTTCATGAAATCCTCACAGGACACGCCTGAAGATGCCGCCTCAACACAGGCTCAACTAGCCGGGCGCGAGGGTCGTACAGTACTTAGCCCGGGAACACTGGGGCAGGGGTTAAGGAAGGGTCTGGAAGGTGTGCCCAAGAAAAAGGAGAGGAAGAGATCGGGGAAGATAACTGCCTCCAAACAAGCCAGAGCACATAGCAGCCAGACGATGCATTCTGAAGAGCGTGTACCCGTGAAAGGTGCGGTCATGTTCCATCTCACGGGCGAGCCGATGCTACCGCCGAAACCGCTGGAGGCACTATCAGGGGATCTCAGGAGACTGCACGACCATGTGCTGTCGACTGAGAAAAGCCTACTAGCCTCAAAGGATCCAGGATATCCGACATACGCGGCTCGTGTGCCTGAGGGGAAGTGCTACGTCGACACACGGCCCGCGGAGGTGTTCTTCCTGCGGTTTGACCATATCTTTGAGATGTTTCTAACAAGGCGGCTCGATTTTACAATCGTCCGCCTTTTTGCGCTACATATGAGCTCCGTCATGAAGAGTGAAGAAGTCTCGCAAATCTGTGTGGCGGATCCGTACTACATGCACGAGTCTTTCTTGAGTCTCGGCGACTTTGAGCGTGAAACTGCTAGGGAGTACCTCCAAAACTTCATGGTACAGAATAAGGACCGGGAAATTGTCCTCGTGCCTTATCATCCAAAGTAAGTCAGTTCCGGACAACCCTTTCGTACATTTCAATCATTCCTTCTCTCTCATATGGGGAATAATTTGAGGTGTCTTTTCCCCGCAGCAACGGGCGCGCCGTCCTTATCGTTCTTTACCCGCAAGTCTCCCACGCCGTGTATTTTGACCCTTCCAGAGACTACGAGAAAAAAGACTACACCCACATAATGAATATTCTAGATGATGCTCTCCAAGGCTTCAGCTTTAGAGGTGGCCACGTGCAGATCAGGAAACAAAGGAACAAGAAGATGGGTTTCGCGCATAAAACTAACTTCTCCTGCATCCATGTCCCAAAACCAAGCAAGAAGGATGGATTCTACATCGTCCATCTCATGATTCAGTTCAACACGGATCACCAAAAGCTTCGCATGAGAAGCAGAAATGATGATCATATCCACAAGTGGCTAGAATCTCATGGAGAAGCGGATTATAAACTTAGAGATGACTTCTTTCGCATCCAAAGCGACATTGCGACGATCATCATGAAAGAAGTCGTCGATGAGAAGGGGATGTTCCACCACGGCCCTATATCGCGAGCTGACGTCCGAACTCGCATAGGCATGCAACGTCTAGACCTCACGCCGTTCAAGAAGCTAGGGTTCATCCTCGATGATATGGAAGGATGGAACTTCTAGTGATTTATGATGCCGATGATGATGATATGTGTCGGTTGAACTTGTATACTTTTTGTAGCGATGAAACTTTGTGATGTCCACGGTCCCTGCCGAACTTGCGTAACGCTACTTTGTTAGTTTGCGTACGATGACCTGCGTACCTCTAGTTAATTAATTTGCGTACTGTATGTTGCATCTAGTTGCTAACCCTTTCTTTTTCGGTGTTGCTCTAGTATATTTTGTTGCATATATATGATTGTACATCCTCTTCATGAACATGCATCTCTAACAGGTACCTAGTTTCTTGATGGCGAGATGGAATTGCTATGTCGTGTACAAAGGGAAGGTTCCGGGGGTGTACAACGAGTGGCATGAGTGTCAGGCGCAAGTGAATGGGTTCACGGGCGCCAGCCATAAAGGCTTCAAAAGCAGACAAGAAGGAGAAGCTAGTTACTTGAGGTTCACGCTAGCGCGAGAGAGGACTCGTAACCGCCACCTCATGTACTGCATAGTTCCGCTCTCACTCATAGTGATAGCTCTTCTTGCGTATACCTTTGTTTAGATGGATGACGTTGTTGTAGTTGCAAGTATTCGAGACTTGCATGTATCGCTATTTTCGAGATGATGACAAGATACCACTTTGTGTTGGATGATGATTATGATGAGACTATTTGTATGTATATGCTATGATTACATTTGTGGTCTCGCAGGCATTTGTATGTGTATCATGATGACATTTCTATGTGCTAAAGATTCTTCTATAAAGCCTGTTCAAATACAAAACAAATATGCCGAAAACAACAAAAAACTACTTAAATTAGCAGTAGCGAGTGTATAAAAGTTAGCAGCAGCGCCGCGATAGCAGTAGCGCGTCCAGGCAAAGCGCGCTAGAGCTACTATCAGTAGCGAGCTTCCGCTAACCGCGCTGCTGCTACACTTGTGTAGCAGTAGCGCCGGTGAGCACGCGCTACTGCTATGTGTTAGCTGTAGCGCCTTATTAGTAGCGCCTATCCCCGTGCTACTGATACATCTAAAACCCGCGCTGCTGCTAGCCTTTTCCCTAGTAGTGATGGGTTCAGAAACCCATGCCCTTTCCTCCTAAACCATCCAAGACAAAGGATGATGAGGATTTTGAGCGCTTTGCTGAAATGATATGCTTATTACATATGCGCTTAACCGATATGCTTAAAGTAAATCCTTATAATAAATATATGAAGGATATCATTAAAAACAAAAGAAAGATACCGGAAGCTGAAATTTCCACCATGCTTGCTAATTATACTTTTAAGGGTGGAATACCAAAGAAACTTGAGACCCGGGGGTACCAACTATACCATGCTCCATTAAAAGAAATTATGTTAGAACTGCTTTATGTGATCTTGGAGCCGGTGTTAGTGTTATGCCTCTCTCTTTATATCGTAGACTTGAATTGAATAAGTTGACACCTACTGAAATATCTTTGCAAATGGCTGACAAATCAACTGCCATACCTGTCGGTATTTGTGAGGATGTGCCTGTTGTGGTTGCAAATGTCACTATCTTAACAGACTTTGTTATTCTTGATATTCCTGACGACGATAGTATGCCTATTATCCTTGGTAGACCCCTGTTGAATACTGCAGGGGCTGTTATTGATTGCAACAAAGGCAATATCACTTTTCATGTTAATGGTAATGAGCATACGGTACATTTTCCGAGGAAACAACCTCAAGTTCATAGCATCAATTATATTGGAAAAGTTCCAACTATTATTATTGGAGGTTTTGAATTTCCTCTTCCTACTGTCAAGAAAAAATATGATATTCTTATTAATGGGGATGTTCATATCCCCGTTGAGGTAACTTAGTGTTATTCGAAATTTCTCCGGTTCCGTGTTATTCGGAATGAGTTTGTTAACAAGACTTGATCAACCTTGTTAGTGGATTCATTTTGATGATCATGAGATGGATGAAACTAGAAGGCACAACCTTCTGTATCCTCTTTTTACTTTTTGTTATTTAGAATAAATAAAGCAAAAATAGTATTACCCGTCTGTTTTCTAAATTATTCATGCAATAAAAAATATCCTGAAAATAAAAGTTCTCCAAATGCCCTGCAAATTTAGTATGATTTTTTATGGAATATTTAAGGATTTTAGGCACTGAAAACACTGCAGGAGGGGCAGGCACCAGGCCACGAGGGTGGAGGGCGCGCCCACCCCCTGGGCGCGCCCCCTGTCTCGTGGGCCCAGGGTGGCCCCCCTCCACTTATGTCTGCACCCACACACTCCATCTTCTTCCCCAAAAAATCCCCATCCAGCTCAAGCACGAGTTCTAGCTCATTTTGCTGTGATTTTCGATCTCCTTGCTCAAAGCTCCATTCACAAAACTGCTTTGGGAGATTGCCGCTTGGTATGTGACTCCTCGATTGGTCCATTTAGTTTTTGTTCTAGTGCTTTATTGATTGCAAATTTTTTCTGCATATGTGACCATGTTCTTGAGCTTGCATGTCAAATTTATGAGGTCCCAAGTAATTCTAATGCATGATATAGGCTCTAGGCACTTGTAGGAGTAGTTGCTATCAATCTTGTTTAGTTTTATTCACTTTTATTTTGAAGTTACTAAGATTTCAGAATTTTTTTTAAAAAAGAATTATGTCTAGGAGAATGTACCAAGGTGGTTCCTCAGTAAAGAAAGGACCCAGGATTGCTATGCGTGAGCAAGACGATGAACTACCGAGGGACGCAAAAGTACGAGCTTGTGAGTGGCCATCCGACAATTTTATGGTCGAAGCAGGCTTTAAGGAGGAATTTTACGCGTATGTGCGTAATGCCGATCTGGAGGACTTCTTACAAGATAAGTATCCTTAGTACTATCAATTGACGGTTTCATTTGTGCGAAGGTTTAAATATAAATGTACACACAATTCTCCGAGTGTCCTATTTGATATCTATGATACGTCTTATACCATGGACTTAGAGGATTTTACAACTGCTTGCAAACTTTCACAGTGGGGCAATATTAATGATCCCCACAAATATGAATTTAGAGATTTTCTTGCTAGTATTGTTGTGGGAGAATCTAGGGATATTACACAAGCTACCATAGGGAGCATTCACTTTCCTGCTATACATTATTTTTGCTCTCTTCATTGGTAGATGCATTAACGGTAAAGATGAATCATGTCATATGTGTGTCCCTGATCTTTGTGTCTTCAAGAGTGCGGTGCTAGGTTATAAAGATTATAACTTGGGGGCAATAGTTGCACGTAGGTTGCATAATAATGGTAGAGCTGGAGATTTATTTGGAGGAATTTATGCGACCCGTGTGGCAAATTATCTTGGTATAGCCCCACGAGAGGGGGATATGATGTTGCCTCCTACTTATTTAGATTATGACGCTATGGTCCAACATCATTTTCTTAATAGGAATGAACAATTCCTCCAGTATCGACTAATCTTTGACAGACGTAGCGCTATCCATGTTACTCTTCCTGCCCCTTTCCTTTTTGATTACCAGGCAAAAGGAAGATATGTTGTTACCAGGGAGGAAGCAGCTGAACACGAGGGGAGAGCGGAGGCGGATCACCAGCATGCCGCAGCTCAGGAGGCATTTGCTGCTGCATCTCAGTACCACCCCAGTTACAACTACGGATATCATCCAGGCTACCCTTGGCATTAGACCAACTTAGGCCAGAAGCCTAAGCTTGGGGGAGTACGTAATTCTCACCGACTTTACATTCATGCTCAACACTATCCTAGTTGTCGGTGCTCATACTCTTTCATTGTATTATCCATGTTAGCTTGATTTCTTTTTCTAGCTTTCTTCTTGTGTGGTTGATAAACCTTAAGAAAAACCAAAAAAATTAGTTAGTTTAATTTCCATGCTTGTAGTAGAAATTAAAATAAAAACCCAAAAGGATTTATCGTTCTTCTTCTTGCTTGTTGGGAGATTTCCCGTGTAAATAGTTTTATTTCCTTTTCTTTCCTTCGGGGGTCGAGAGTAGAAGACCATATTGAAAATGTTTAGTGGCTCTCATATGCATGATTTGATTATTTAACTTAGAGCCCATATTACTTTGTCTTCTCTCTTGAGTTGAATGCTTGCAGATTCCAGCTTAGTCCAATGCACGTGCACTATTATTATTATACACATCGTTCGGTCGTGCAAGTGAAAGGCAATAATGACGATATATGATGGACTGATTGAGATGAGAAAAGCTGGTATGAACTCGACCTCTCTTGTTTTTGTAAATATGATGAGTTCATCATTCCTGATTCAGCTTATTATGAAGTAAACATATTTGCAATGACATTTAGAGATTATAGTTGCTTGTGCCATGCTTGATCAGCTATGAGTTATAATGGTTTACCTTGCGTGCCAACATGCTATTAAAATGATTATGATGTGGTATGATGGGAAGGTATCCTCCTTTGAATGAATTGAGTGACTCGACTTGGCACATGTTCACGCATGTAGTTGAAAACAAATCAACATAGCCTTCATGATATTTATGTTCATGGTAGATTATATCCTACTCATGCTTGTACTTGGTTTGAATTAATTTTAATGCATGTTCATGACTGTTGTCGCTCTCTTAGTTGGTCGCTTCCCAGTCTTCTTCTAGCCATCACCTGTACTAAGCGGGAATACTGCTTGTGCATCCAAACTCCATAAACCCCAAAGTTATTCCAATGAGTCCACCATACCTTCCGATATGCAGTATTTACCTGCCGTTCCAAGTAAATTTGTATGTGCCAAACTCCAAACCTTCAAATGAAATTCTATTTTGTATGCTCGAGCAACCCATGTTTTAGCTAGGGCTGCCTATATCTTCCATGCTAGGTGGGTTATTCTCAAGAGGAGTGAACTCCGCTCCTCATTCACGAGAAAGGGGCGGTAACCGGGATGCCCAGTCCCATGATAAAAAAAGATCAAATAAAATCAATATAATTAAAAAAAACTCCCCCAAGGCTGTTGTTAGTTGGAGGCACTCGTTGTTTCGAGCAACCCATGGATTGATGCTTGTTCGTCGTGGGGGAGTATAAACTTTAACCATTATGTTTGGGAACTGCCTATAATGCATGTAGTATGGAAGATACAACCATCTCATAGTTGTTGCGTTGACAGTGAAAGTATGCCGCTCAAAATGTTATTCAATCTCTATTTTAAAATCGAGCTCTGGCACCTCTACAAATCCCCGCTTCCCTCTGCGAAGGGCCTATCTATTTACTTTTATGTTGAGTCATCACCCTTCTTATTAAAAGCACCCGCTGGAGAGCACACTATCATTTTCATTCATTACTATTGGTTTATATTGGGTATGACTTGACTGGATCTCTTTTACCATGAATTACAATGTTTAGTCAGTCCTTGATCTTTAAAGGTGCTTTGCATTTATGTTTTGCGGTCTCAGAAAGGGCAAGCGAGATACCATTTTGTTATATCATGTTATGATTATTTTGAGAAAGTGTTGTCATCCGAGTTTTATTATTATGGCTCGCTAGCTGATTATGTTATTGATATGAGTAATTGTGAGACCTAAGTGTTATTGTGAGTATGGTTAGTTCATAATATTTGCTGAAACTTGAATGCTGGCTTTTCATGTTTACAACAACAAGAGCAAACAGTGGTTGTAAAAGTTTTTCTTTATCACTTTCAGTTTATCAACTAAATTGCTTGAGGACAAGCAAAGGTTTAAGCTTGGGGGAGTTGATACGTCTCCAACATATCTACTTTTCCAAACACTTTTGCCCTTGTTTTGGACTCTACCTTGCATGATTTGAATGAAACTAACCCAGACTGACGCTGTTTTCAGCAGAACTGCCATGATGTTGTTTTATGTGTAGAAAACAAAAGTTCTCGGAATGATCTGAAAATCCACGGAGACAAGTTTTGGAAAATATAAAAAATACTCGCGAAAGAATCAAGACCAGGGGGCCCACACCCTGTCCATGAGGGTGGGGGGCGCGCCCCCCTGTCTTGTGGGCCCCCTAAGGTCCACCGACCTCAACTCCAACTCCATATATTCCGTTTCGCGGAGAAAAAATCAGAGAGAAAGTTTCATCGCGTTTTACGATACGGAGCCACGGCCAAGCCCTAATCTCTCTCGGGAGAGCTGATCCGGAGTCCGTTCGGGGCTCCGGAGAGGGGGATTCGTCGCTGTCGTCATCATCAACCATCCTCCATCACCAATTTCATGATGCTCACCGCCGTGCATGAGTAATTCCATCGTAGGCTTGCTGGACGGTGATGGGTTGGATGAGATTTACCATGTAATCAAGTTAGTTTTGTTAGGGTTTGATCCCTAGTATCCACTATGTTCTGAGATTGATGTTGCTATGACTTTGTTATGCTTAATGCTTGTCACTAGGACCTAAGTGCCATGATTTCATATCTGAACCTATTATGTTTTCATGAATATATGTGTGTTCTTGATCCTATCTTGCAAGTCTATAGTCACCTATTATGTGTTATGATCCGACAACCCTGAAGTGACAATAATCGGGATACTTCTCGGTGATGACCGTAGTTTGAGGAGTTCATGTATTCACTATGTGTTAATGCTTTGGTCCGGTTCTCTATTAGAAGGAGGCCTTAATATCCCTTAGTTTCTGCTAGGACCCCGCTGCCATGGGAGGGTAGGACAAAAGATGTCATGCAAGTTCTTTTCCATAAGCACGTATGACTATATTCGGAATACATGCCTACATTACATTGATGAACTGGAGCTAGTTCTGTGTCACCCTATGTTATAGCTATTACATGAGGAATCGCATCTGACATAATTATCCATCAATGATCCAATGCCTACGAGATTTTCACATCTTGTGCTTTGCTTATTTACTTTTTGTTGCTACTGTTACAATTACTATAAAACTATTACCTTTACTTTTGCCACTGTTACCATTACTATCATACTACTTTGGTACTAAATACTTCGCTGCAGATACTAAGTTATCCAAGTATGGTTGAATTGACAACTCAACTGCTAATACTTAAGAATATTCTTTGGCTCCCCTTGTGTCGAATCAATAAATTTGGGTTGAATACTTTACCCTCGAAAGCTTTTGCGATCCCCTACACTTGTGGGTTATCAATATGGTGTCTTGCATTGCCATGCCATCTGCTTAGATTAGACATGCTTTGTGTGAATGCCTCCTCTTTGCTTTCTATATCAGATATGTGAATTATGCAATGCCATGTTTTTCAGCCAGTTATCATATATATAAATTATACACCGCCATGTAGCCAGGCATCATATATGTGAATTATCTCATGCCATCTTTTTTCATTACGTATTCCATTTGTCGATAATCTGTGTATATTGAACTACTCTTTGTGTGTATCAGCCATTTGAGCCGGTTACGGAAAAATCTGGAGTGAAAACAAGGTCTTCAGAGCAGGCAATGATACCTGTTGAAGCATATATCTCGATGGTTACAGGGAGCTCCTCAGAGGAGGATTCAAAGACAGATGACCAGTCCTATATCCCACCTGAGGTGTATGCTCTAAGTTGCAATGTTTATATTTCTCATATGATGCATATGGTGTCTTGCATTGCTTAGTTTAGACATCATATGCACAATATTGAATTCCATCTACTTAGTTTAGAGATCATACATGCGAGTGCCAGATGCTTAGTATATGAATCAATTATGTCAATTATATCATGCCATCCTGTATACTTAGACAACATGGATGTAAATTATTTCATCCCAACCTATTTTAGAAAGACATCATATAGTTTTGTCATGTCATCCTGTTTAGGTACTCATCATATGTTGAATTATGCCATTATATCCTGTTAAGTTATCCATCATATATCTGAAATTGTGTCATGATATTCTGTTTAGTTAGGCATCATATATGTGAAATTGTGTCATGTTGTCCTGTTTGGTTAGACAACATATATGTGAATTACCACATCTGTCTATCATACAATGTCTGTACGTTCAATTTCTTTTCTTGTTTATCAGCCATTTGAATTGGAGGGGGTGATGGCAGTATCTAAGGGAGCAAAACCCGTTCTTCACAAAAAACAGTGCTACCCATCGATGCAGATAGAACCATGGTTGTACTGGCCCACAAACTAGCCCCACCACACATAATCGAGACTCTTCAAGATTGTATAGTTACAGAGTTGGGCAGAGAACCAGCTACAACTCATCTAACCACAACCCCAACGGATAGTAACCCACTTCTAGTTGACAAAGCACCATGTCCACCACAGAGTACCCCCACACGAGCAGTTAGTAAAGCTACTACAGTGCCCAAAGAACGAAGACCACCACAGCTAACCCAAACTCCACGTTTAAAGCAGAAGAGCAACTATTCTCAGGTCAGATTCCGTAGCTATGGTCCATACTCCTTTGCTGTTGCATCACTGTATTTACTAATACCAACTACTTTCGAATTTGAAGGATCCAATTGAAACTCCAATGGTGCAACAGGTATGTTTTAAACCTATTTCTTTAACTGGATTGTTGTTCTAACTTCTTGCTCTATGTTGATTTCAGTTTAAGTTGTATAAATAGTTATGTTCTCATGTGATGCACATTACAAGTGCTGCCAATGTTGTGTAGTTTCTCACACTTATATTCTGTCTATGCTGCTGTGCCTTAAAAATATATGAGTTGAACCGTGTCTCTATCTTGATTAGGCAACATAAACTAGAATGATATGGACAATACAGTGACCATAGTACATAGATATATGTTTGTTTCATGCTGTTATCCTATCCACCTTACTATTGAACCGGTTTACCAAAATGAGTTTTGTATACTACAATCTAAACCTGTGATGTGTCTGCTTGTTTCTCTTGTAGTATGCAAATAGAATATTGGAGAAGAGCACCCCACTATGCAATGGTAGAGAAAGTAATGCAGATAAGGTTCAAGATAGTGAGACAACCCTGTTGGTCTCCAAAAAAGGTGATAAAAACGATCTTGTAGACAGTGAGAAAACCCCATAGTCCTGCGTTGATGTAGTGTTTGAGTTACTGTCCAGTACTGCTGGCACAAGCTCTTCGAACTTGCTGCCTGAATCACTTCGGCTTCTTCAGTCTCAGCTACAAGCTGAAAGGCATCAGTCAGCTGTGCTGCGGCAAGAAGCTGAAGGACCGAGTAAATCCCTGCAGAATTCAGATGCGTACTTTCTTGTGCAATAGCAAGCGCCGGAGGATTTAAGCGCCAAACAAGAGAAAGTTAATAAGCTTGCTAAGCATCTTGCCAGCATTATGGGTACCCAGGATATTGTTTCTTGAGCTCTTCTGAAGTGGTTTCAGTTTTGGACTTGTTTTGCTGCGCGTTTATATGCTGCTTTGTTCCCTATATTTGCACTGGTGGCGAACTTTGATGCCTAGTGGATGTAATATGTGTAATAGCCGTGATAGCCTAACATAAGTTGCTTGCTTATTTATTTCCTTGTTGTCTTGTTTATTTGTTTGCTTGTAGTCAGTGCAGTTCTTTTCCCGTGGTTTACTAGTGGCCACAATAACCTATTTTTTAAAACTAGGCCACAATAACCATGGGCTACATATTTACTGTAGTGGCACTGGGCCTCCTACCGGCCGTAGAAATAATGGGCCTTCTACGGGCCGTAGAAACAATGGGCCATCTATGGGCCATAGACACAATGGGCCTTCTACGGGCCATATCATCAATGGGCCTTATATGGGGCGGACGATCGATCGGCTAAACATGGGCCAATAACAGACCGCATTATGGCCGTAAACGGGCTAGAGTTGGAATCATCCGTTCATGGGCCAACCATAACGGGCCGTCGTTAATAGGCCGTATTTGATGATGCTATGAAAACGACCCAACATATTAACAAGACACAAACGGGCTGACTGTAACAACGGGCTGAATTTGGCCCACAAGCAGAAAATGACAGTAACGGGCCGTAAGTAACCGAATGCTGGAAATTAGCCCAAGAATAAATAGGCCCTGAGAAGGCCGAAGGATAACATGGGCTGGAAACGGCCCAATGGAATAATGGGCCATTAATGGGGTATAAAGTGATATACTATTCATTACGGGCCAGTTTCAGCATGGGCCATTAATGGGCCAAGAGTTACAAAGGGCCTCATATGGGCCGAACGACGTCATGGGCCATACAAGGGCCGGAAGTTAAAACGGGCTGGAATCATATTGGACGGTCCAGATGACGCTACTGGGCCTAATTCGGATAGGCCGTAACGGGTCGTGTGTCTGCGGGCTGTAAATGGGCTATATGCGAACGGGCCGTTAAGAGGCTTTCCGTGGGCCGGCTCGCCACCTTTTGACAAAGTCAAATGGGCCGGCCTTTTCACAGGAATGGGCCTCTATTGGGCCATGCCACGTGTCCACATATCATAGGCGCCTTCGGTCCAATGAGTGGATGACATCTGTCCCAACGGTGAGATGACACATGTTTACTCCAGCCAATGATGATTTTACACATGGAAAATCCCAATTGGTCGGGGCTTTTAACGGGTTATCGGATCCAAAACCGGACCCGATAGTTTAACGGCGTTCCGTTACGGTGGATGCCACATGTCGGTTACCCATGACGAAGGCACTTCTATGATGCGGGAATTATCATCACGGAAGTGGCCACTTCCGTGATGATAATTTTGGTAATGTCATGGAACACTTCTATGATAGCACATGTATGACTATATTGATTCTGTCATAAAATCGTCATGGATGTACATGCATGACAAAAAATGTGACCTACTGTGACAAACACGTATCATCACGGAAGTGTATTTTTTTGTAGTGTTGGCCGCCAAATACACTCTGTAGTAAGTACTGCTTACGATTGGCAATTTTCTTTACTTCCCGGAGCTCCTCCCGGGTGCTCCGTGTCTCCGACTGCACCTCTTCGATCTCCGTCTTCATATTCGCCAGCGCGATGGCGTGCTCCTTATTCTTTTACTCAAGGTTCTCACATTTCGTGAAGACATCCTTGAGCTCTTGTTGCACTTCGGCCAGCCTGGCCTCATGTTTATCGCTTTCGGTTTTCACCAACGCGAGATCGGCAGCTGCCTGTTCAACCGTTGCCTTCTATTTGGCTGCTTCCTTCTTGGCCAGCAGTAGTTCGGCCTTGAGGCTTTCGACCTTCGCGGCGGCAGCTGCAAAATTGTCTCTCGCTTAGGGATAATTCCTGGTACTTTGCTCTGCAAAGAAACTCAAGGAACCATATTTCAAACATACTAACCTTGTACCTCATCGAACCGCTTGTTGACAAGGTTGAGCTCCTCATCGAACCTCTTAAGCTTCCGATTCATCTCAGACAGTTCGGCGGCATTGGCCGCCGCTGCTAATGCTAAAGCCTGTAGGTACGTAGAAAGCATCTTGGTTAGCCTATTATGCGGACGATCGGGATTCTTAGCCAGGTTTCTTTTCAAAACCTCTCAAAGTCTCAAGGGCTGCTATGTATAAGGATCGCTAACTTCCTGACTATAAAATATACTTTTATGAAGGGAAAACATTACTATGTTTACCTCAAAGCCTGTTAAGAGGCCACCAAAAGCATCTTTCAGTCCGCTATTAACGGACTGAACGCTTTGCAAAACTGCACCCATCAAGGTGTGGTGTTCCGTGACTATGGAGGAACTTTTCATAGCCTCCTCCATCATGTCAGGCCACTCGGCCGCGACCCGTCCCCCGGTGTTCGGTGCTGGCGGCAGGGCCCCTGCTCCCCCTTTGGTGGGAGGCGGCTTCGACACTTTGGAAGGCCGTTCAGGCCCCGGAACCATCATTTAAGAGGGCCCGGCTTGCCCGAGCTCCTTATCCTTATCTTCACCGGCCAAAGTGTTAGCTTCGGCGTGATGATATCCTCACCCCCTCGTATTCGGCATGGGTGGGGTCCTTTGGGATAGCACCTCCCTGATACATCCATTTTGCATCATGCTTTTATATCAATATTTATTGCATTATGGGTTGTTATTACACGTTATGTCTCAATACTTATGGCTATTCTCTCTTATTTTACAAGGTTTATCATGATGAGGGAGAATGCCGGCAGCTGGGATTCTGGCTAGAAAAGGAGCAAATATTAGAAACCTATTCTGCACAGCTCCAAAAGTCCTGAAACTCCACGAAAGTCATTTTTGGAATTAATAAGAATTATTGAGCGAAGAAAATACCATAGGGTCCCCACACCCTGGCCAGGAGGGTGGGGGCGCCCCCCCTACTGGGCATGCCCCCCTATCTCCTGGGCCCCCTGGTGGCCCTCCGGTGCCCATCTTCTGCTATAGGAAGGCTTTTACCCTGGAAAAAATCATAAGAAAGCTTACGGGACGAAACTCCGCGCCATGAGGCGGAACCAATCTAGGGCTCCGGCGGAGCTGTTCTGCCCGGGAAACTTCCTTCCGGGAGGGGGAAATCATCACCATCATCATCACCAACGATGCTCTCATCGGGAGGGGGTCAATCTCCATCAACATCTTCACCATCACCATCTCCTCTCAAAACCCTAGTTCATCTCTTGTATCCAATCTTGTGTCAAAACCACAAATTAGTACCTGTGGGTTGCTAGTAGTGTTGATTACTCCTTGTAGTTGATGCTAATTGGTTTACTTGGTGGAAGATTATATGTTCAGATCCTTAATGCATATTAATACTCCTCTGATCATGAACATGAATATGCTTTGTGAGTAGTTACGTTTGTTCCTGAGGACATGGGTGAAGTCTTGCTATTAGTAGTCATGTGAATTTGGTATTCGTTCGATATTTCGATGAGATGTATGTTGTCTCTCCTCTAGTGGTGTTATGTGAACATTGACTACATGACACTTCACCATTATTTGGGCCTAGAGGAAGGCATTGGGAAGTAATAAGTAGATGATGGGTTGCTAGAGTGACAGAAGCTTAAACCCTGGTTTATGTGTTGCTTCGTAAGGAGCTGATTTGGATCCACTAGTTTCATGCTATGGTTAGGTTTACCTTAATACTTCTTTTGTAGTTGCGGATGCTTGCAATAGGCGTTAATCATAAGTGGGATGCTTGTCCAAGAAAGGCAGTACCCAAGCACCGTTCCACCCACATATCAAATTATCAAAGTACCGAACGTGAATCATATGAGCGTGATGAAAACTAGCTTGACGATAATTCCCATGTGTCCTCGGGAGCGCTTTTCTCATTATAAGAAATTGTCCGGGCTTGTGCTTTGCTACAAAAAGGATTGGGCCACCTTGCTGAACTTTATTTACTTTCGTTGCTTGTTACCCGTTACAAATTATCTTATCACAAAACTATCTGTTACCTACAATTTCAGTGCTTGCAGAGAATACCTTACTGAAAACCGCTTGTCATTTCCTTATGCTCCTCGTTGGGTTCGACACTCTTACTTATCGAAAGGACTACGATAGATCCCCTATACTTGTGGGTCATCAAGACTCTTTTCTGGCGCCGTTGGTAAGTGGAACTTGTTACTTTTTACTATGGAAGCTAATCCTTTGAGGGGCTTGTTCGGGGTATCTTCACCCCGACCAGTAGAGCAAAGAGTTGCTCCTCAACCTACTGAACCTACTGAAAATGTTTACTCTGAGATTCCTTCGGGTATGATAGAGAAACTGCTAGGTAATCCGTTTGCAGGAGATGGAACATTGCATCCCGATTTACACCTTATCTTTGTGGATGAAGTTCGTGGACTATTTAAGCCTGCAGGTATTCCCGATGATGTTGTCAAAAGGAAGGTCTTCCCTTTATCTTTGAAGGGAGATGCATTGACAAGGTATAGGCTATGTGATGATATGGGATCTTGGAACTATAAACGATTGAAGTTGGAAATTTCACAAGAAGTTCTATCCTATGCATCTTGTTCATCATGATCGTAATTACATATATAATTTCTGGCCTCGCGAAGGAGAAAGCATCGCTCAAGCTTGGGGGGGGGGGCTTAAGTCAATGTTATATTCATGCCCCAATCATAAGATCTCAAGAGAAATGATTATCCAAAAAATTTATGCTCGGCTTTCTCTCAATGGTCGCACCATGCTCGATACTTCATGTGTTGGTTCTTATATGCTGAAGACTACTGAATTCAAGTGGGATTTATTGGAAAGAATTAAATGCAACTCTGAAGATTGGGGTTCCGACGTTGGTAAGGAGTCAGGTATGACACCTAAGTTTGATTGTGTTAAATCTTTTATGGATACCGATGCTTTTCGTGGATTTAGAGCTAAATATGGACTTGACTCTGAGATAGTAGCTTCTTTCTGTGAATCTTTTGCTACTCACGTTGATCTCCCTAAGGAGAAGTGGTTTAAATATAATCCTCCCATTGAAGTAAAAGTAGTTGCACCCATTACAGTTGAAGAAAAGACTATCACTTATAATGATCCTATTGTTCCTACTACTCATGTTGAGAAACCACATTTCCCTGTTAGAATAAAAGATCATGCTAAAGCTTCAACTGTGGTTCGTAAGAGTAATACTAGAACATATACACCTCCTGAGCAAATCAAAGTTGAACCTAGTATTGCTATGGTTAAAGATCTCTTGGATGATAATATACATGGTCATGTTATTTACTTCTGTGGTGAAACTGCTAATATTGCTAGACCAGATGCTAAGATACATAGACATGTTGTAGGCATGCCTGTTATTCCTGTTAAAATAGGAGATCATTGTTATCAGGGCTTATGTGATATGGGTGCTAGTGCTAGTGCAATACCTTTTTCCCTATATAATGAAATTATGCATGATATTGCACCCGCTGAGTTAGAAGATATTGATGTTACAATTAAGCTTGCCAATAGAGATACTATTAAGCCATTTGGGATTGTTAGAGATGTCGAAGTCTTGTGCGGGAAAGTTAAATATCCAGCTGATTTTCTTGTTCTTGGTTCCCCACAAGATAGCTTTTGTCCCATTATATTTGGTAGACCCTTCTTGAATACTGTTAATGCTAAGATTGATTGTGAAAAGGATGTTGTTACAATTGGCTTGGGGGATATGAAACATGAGTTTAATTTTGCTAAATTTCGTAGACAACCCCATGATAAAGAATTGCCTAGTAAGGATGAAATTATTGGCCTTGCTTCTATTACCGTGCCTCCTACTGATCTGTCAGAACAATATTTGCTAGACCATGAAAATGATGTGTTTATGAATGAAAGAAGGGAAATAGATTAATTATTCCTTAAATAGGGTCCTATTCTGAAACACAACTTGCCTGCTGAAATCCTAGGGGATCCCCCTCCACCCAAGGGTGATCCCATGTTTGAGCTCAAACCATTACCTGATAATCTCAAGTATGCTTATCTTGATGAAAAGAAGATATATCCTGTTATTATTAGTGCTAACCTTTCAGAGCAAGAAGAGGAAAGATTATTGAAAACTCTAAAGAAGCACTGTGCCGCTATTGGATATACTCTCGATGATCTTAAGGGCATTAGTCCCACTCTATGCCAACACAAAATAAAATTGGAGAAAGATGCCAAACCAGTTAGAGATCCTCAACGACGGTTAAATCCTAAAATGAAAGAAGTGGTAAGAAAGGAGATACTAAAACTCCTTGAGGCAGGTATAACTTATCCCGTTGCTGATAGTGATTGGGTAATTCATGTCCATTGCGTTCCTAAAAGGGGAGGTATTATTGTCGTTCCTAATGATAAAGATGAATTGATCCCACAAAGAATTATTACAGGTTATAGGATGGTGATTGATTTCCGTAAATTAAATAAAGCTACTAAGAAAGATCATTACCCTTTACCTTTTATTGATCAAATACTAGAAAGACTATCCAAACACACACATTTCTGCTTTCTAGATGGTTATTCTGGTTTCTCTCAAATACCTGTTGTCGTGGATTTGTCACGGCAGATGTCCTAGCGAAAGGACTTAGTCGTGGATCCATCGCTACGAGTTTACTTGAAGGGGTTAAAGCGGACACAAAGACACGAGGGTTTTATACTAGTTCGGCCCCTTCGATGAAGGTAAAAGCCTACGTCTAGTTGTGATGGAATTGATATGATCTCGATGGCTAGGGAGCAAACAAGCTTCGCCTAGGCTCGAGTTGTGGTTGTCTGTCTTGAACCGCCACCGGGTCGTCCCCTTATATACACGGGTGACGCCCGTCGGTCCATAGAGTCCTAACCGGTTCATACTCGTATTCCGGTTGGTATCTATTCCTTACTTACAATACAAGTCATACATTAGGCCGGTTTACGGCTACATGCTCTAGCCGACTACAGGCCTTGGGCCTTCATCTGTTTACGCCACTAATGAAGTTAACCCGGCCCAAGTAGGCTGGTTTACGCCTAGTGGTAATATCCCCAACATTAGGCCCCAGATTGATTTGAACCGGTTCATGTCAATCCTTCACACCATCTTGCGTCTTGGATATCTTCTGTTAATTGGCAAATCTCCATGTCGTCATCATTTTTGGTTGCTGTAAACCGGCATGACGTCATCAGTTTTGGTTACTGTAAACCGGCATGACGTCATTATGAAATTCATAACGCCCTATTAATGACAGCTCCTGGATTCGCGCGTTTGACCTAGCTCGGTTGCCTTATAAATAAGACCGAAGGGTCATTTCCTTTCTCTTCCCCTTCGTCCCTTCTTCTTCTTCTTCCTCACGTTGCCGGCTTTGGAGCTCCGCCACCACCGTCGACCTCTGCCTCGTCTCGGGCCACTGCATCAACCTGAACGTACCAGAGTGTTGCGGCGTCTTTCCGCATCTTCTCCGTTCCCGGTAAGTTCTCTCTCCTTCTTAACCTAGATCTGTTCTTAGGGTTCCATGTTCTTGCTATGTTCATTGCGCGTTCATAGCTGTTCTCTGACCTTGAATGCATCTGTGAACTCTTGCTGTGCTTAGTAGCGATCCCTTCAGCATCCGCTTGCTATTTCTCATCCAAACTCATAGATCTCCCGCACATATCCGCTCAATGGTTCACTTCTGTTTCCGCCTTAGTCTTCGAAATATTTCCTGTTTTTGTGAGCTTGTTGTAGATCCACGGCTGTAACACGATTTTGTGAAATTTGTTTCTGCATAACTAGTTATCCATAGTTTCAATTGCTTCCGATGCTTAGGCCAGGCGGTTTAACTTCACCATAGAGAAAAAATTGCTAAATTGGTATATATATCATTAGTCCCCTGGTTGAACCGCCAGAATCCATCTGATGCCGCGTTGTAGAAGACCGGTTTATGGGTACTGCCTCCGGTTTACCGTAATTAGATCAACACCTTTTTATCCGGCATGTCCTTGAACCGGATCACCTATTTCTTGTAGATCTCGTCATGGCCAAACAAGTGTACGAGTGCAACTGGGTTCCCTCCCGTGTCACAGAATCACAGCTGGACGATCTAGTCCTGATCGGCGCTTTGGATAGCAAAGATACGATTCACTGGAGGGTTCCTGGAGATGAATGTCCTCCCATGCCCCAGGAAGGAGAGGTCGTGGTCTTCGCAGATCACATGGCCCGGGGCTTCAAACCGCCCGGCTCTAAATTTTATCGGGATGTGTTAGCCAACTTTCAACTCCGTCCACAGGATACTGGCCCCAACTCCGTCACCAATCTATGTCACTTTCAAGTACTTTCTGAGGCATACCTTCAAGAAGAGCCTTCAGTCGAGTTATTTAGAGATCTCTTTCATCTAAACCGCCGTACTGAATTCACCGACGGCCCTAATACCGAACTGGGCAGTATGGCCATTCAGAAGAGGAAGGAAATCACCTATCCCCACGTCAAACTCCATACTCACCCCAAGGAGTGGAACGCAACTTGGTTTTATTGCAAGGATACCTCCCCTGACAATGAAAATCCCTTGCCTGGCTTCCGTCCGGAACGGCTCAGCAACACTCACCCTTTTCCACAAAGGCTAAACGCCAAGGAGAGAATTAAATATGCCCCTCAACTGTCCAAGCTCTGGGCCTTCATGGCCAATGGTTTAACAGGAATAGACCTTGCACGCTGCTGGATATCATGGAGCATTCTGCCTCTAAGCTGGCGCCCTGGTTTGATGTGCGAATATACTGGCAGTGTCGATGACCCACTCCGACATATCAAAATCCAGGTCTCCGACGACGAAGTCACAGAATCTGTAAAGAAGATGTTGAATGAACCGGAGCACCTCTGTGCTCAAACCGGTCTGCTTCCTTACTGCACCACCAACGAACCGCCATCGGTAAGATTTTACTTGCTTTATTATTGAACCTGTTACTGCTTTATCTGTCTAACCTTTAATTATTGTTGATCCAGAGTGATAATCCGTTTTGGAGCAAGAAGATTTCGCAAGATAAAACGGAGAAGGCAGGGCGGCCAACCCGGCCCAAGACCAAGGCTATCAAGAAACCAGCTCGTAAAAGAAAGACCACCGCTTCATCTGACCCAGCCATTGATGATGATGTGGGTAATCCGGATCTTGAGGTAGAACTTGATTCACTTGGCTTACTTTTTACCCGCCTTATTGATGATGATGCTTGTCAGGATGACGCTGAGGCCAGCAATGCGGGCTTCGTTGAGGTAACTATTCTCTCTTCTGATTCAGAAATCTTGCCTTTGCCAAAATCTCGCCGGACAAACCGGAAAGTTAAATTTTCTCATCCTCTTGCTTATTTGTATCCCAACTTTCTTATGAAGACCCAGCAACACGAAGCTCGCCACACAACCCGGCACAGCGGCCAGGTAGTTACTTCTACCGGTTTACCGAACAGTCCGGTTCGAAAACGCCGCACCGAGGTCTCCGACCTTTTTACTGATTTAAATCCTAAAGCGGGTTTCTTCCGTCAACCTCTTAATCCATCCGACTCCGATTACCAGGTCACTTCTCATTCATCGTCTGGTGAATCGTCGGCCACCCAGCTACCACCTCTGAAAACAGTTGCTGGGTAAGTTAAACCGAACATATGCTTCCAGTATACTGCGCAATGGCTTACGTTTTTCCTTGACTTTTTATTTTTCTTTCAGGGCTAAACCGAAACCAAGCAAAAAGGCCCACTTGGATAGAGCGGCTGAAGAAGATGTGGCCCCAGAACATGACCAAGCACCGGATCATGAAGTGTTTACTTGTGAAGATATCACCAATGATCCTCCTCTGCAAGACGACGTTATCCCTGAAGAAGGTCTTATTCATACTCCAGCCTCTGCTGATCCGCCTGCCAGCTCTGTCCAGATTGAGAAATCCCACACTCCTGCTGACAAACCGGCCGCGCCAACCCAAACCGGCGAGTCAAAAGATGATGATGTTGTGATTACCGGCGTAGGCCGCTCTGAACCCGGGAATCCTGCCACCCTTACCAGGCATACCACCAAAGAGGATTCTTCCCCTTTGAACAAAGGAAAATGGGATGTTGAATTAGAGACATACGCCGCTCTGAATGCTCAAGATCTTCACTCTGGCTATTTAAACCGGCTTTACACTAGCCGTGACTGTGAAGTTGGCCTTGTCAAAATGATGAGGGATAAATTTGAGGTAAATTCCTTCTTTCCTTTCTGCTATTGCATTCATCCTTGTAGCCCCCAAGGGCCGGTTTGTGACCTTGGTCAAACCGGGACTTGATCCTGAACATTTTTGAAATCCGTCGGCATAACCCTCGAGGGCCGGTCTAACTTAGCATAAGTAAACCGGGGCTCAAAAAAGCTGTCCTTAGAACATAACTTGATCAAATAGCTATTAGCCCCCAAGTGCCAAGTTGAATACTTGTATTGAGCTTGGGACTTTGTAATCTAGCAATATACAAAAAATTGAAGGTGCATTAGCCCCCAAGTATCAGGCATATAACTTTGTAATGTGGTTGATACTTCCATTTCTTGGATCGCCTGTGCAAAGCTTAAAATGCCATCTGTATGCAGGCTGAGGTGAAAATCCAGGAGGACCGGATTGCCGATTTGCAGGAGGCCCTGAAGACCCAGCAGGCTGAAACAGATAAGGCCAAGCAAGAATTAACCAGCGCTTTGAGCACTGCTGAACGGCTGAAAGAAGGCTTCAAGAAAGAGCAGGCTGACTGGGCCACTGAAAAGGCCGGTTTAACCAAAAGAGCGGAAAATGCTGAAGCGGCCCTTAAACCGGTGGTGGATGAACTGACGGCCGTACAGCGGCAAATACACTCCATGACTGCTGCAATCTTTGGTAAGCTCCTTGTAACTTCTGTGATAAATTTGAATCTGCTGTATCATAAATCCGATTTGAGATCATTCCAATCTTGTTGTAGGCACACGTATTGGGCACTTAGGAAATGATGTGCGGAAGAAATTGAAAGCTGCCTACACCTTGGTGGAACAATTGTATACCGGAGCCCAACGGATCATCACCACAGCTTCTCACAACAACCCGGCGCCCTCTTTAATCCAGGACACTCTTAGCAAGTTGTCAATGCTTCCAGCCCGGATTGAGGAGCTGAAAAAATACGCTGCCCGAACCGGAGCCATCAATGCCTTAATCCGGGCAAAGGCATGGGTGCCCGACTTTGATCCTGTGGAAGCAGCTCAAGGCTATCCCAGTCTGAAAGAAGATGGCTCTGAATTCAACGAAGAAGATTTAAGGGCCATAAACCGTGCAGTGCGCCCTCTGGCTTGCCAGCTAGCTGAAGAGGTAGATTTGACGCATTATCAAGCGCAATATAATAATCAAAACAAACGAGTGCCTGCCCCAACTATTGAAGCGGAGAATCTGATTCCTCCAATCCGTAAGCATACTTACGCCCCTGATATTGAACCGTCTTCCCTGATCCATGAAGAGGCTGTTTTCCAAGCTTTAATGGGAATCGACTGGACCACTGTTGATTTCCAGCCAATGGGTAGAGACGAGGAAGCTGAAGCAGCGGAGGATGAGGAGCAGGCTTGAACCGGAAGCCGGTTTGAAGAGCTATTTGCAACATCCTTCCACAAAAACAATGATTTTGTTTGAACACCATGCTGCCTTGTAATAGGATAGTTAAAACTTCTGCCTGGAATATGCCTTCGTGCATAAGTACTGAAGCTTTTGCTTGAAAAACTTTAATTCATATTTCCTGCAATCAGAAAAATTTAAACTGCCATGTTTGAGCATAAAGCTGGCTTTAGCCAAGCCTGAAGCGGTGGTTTTATAAACCATTACCGTCAAAAAGGGAGAAAGTAGCTCCCGTACAAACCGTACTGACTTAATACGAGCCCCCTGGTTACACCATGATGTTAACAGGGAAAAGGTAAACCAGGCAGACTCCTCCGGATTCAAAGGGGGATCAAAAATCATTGGCTGAACCAGAAAAAATATGCTTGTTGACATAAAAGAAATCCAACAAAAGCAAAGAACGAACAAACCATGAAAACAACATGGAAGCAAAGGCAATGATAAAAACCATTTGCAAAAATATGCTATACTGAGCTGTTCAGATGGTATTACCATGGTCGGACAGGATCAAGGCCCCCAATAGGAGTGACAATGATTCAAGTCAGCCAGGTCCCCAAATGACTCATGGCATATATGCCAGATCAAGAGGCGTGACAATGGTTCGGGTTCGACCATGCCCCCAAGTGATTTTGTGGCCTTAGGCCGACCAAGAGGCGTGACTAGTTCAGACTTGACCATGTCCCCAAATGATCTTGTGGCTGTCGCCTATCAAAGGGTGTTCGTTGGTTCAGACACGACCAAGGCCCCCAGTGATATATAAAAAACAAATGTCAAGGGGTAAACCAGAGGCCGCTTTAAACAGAACCACTCCGTGTAACCTCGCATGATGAGAAAGACAGAGACCCCGCTTTAGCTGAGGCTCCGGTTTGATATATCAAAGATAATATATACATTGTCATGATATGTACATAGATAGAGCCGATGGCTCAAGTATAGTAAGGCCGAAGATGAGCTATATTCCACGGCCTGTTGGTCTCCTCCTCTGATGTACGTGAGTCTTGATACCCTCGAATATCAATCAGATAGTACGACCCGTTGTGCAAATTCTTGCTGACCACAAAAGGTCCCTCCCAAGGTGGGGATAACTTGTGCATATCCATTTGATCTTGGATGAGTCGAAGCACCAAATCTCCTTCTTGAAAAGTTCTGGTTCTAACCCGGCGACTGTGATAGCGACGAAGATCTTGCTGGTAAATCGCCGAACGGGCAGCCGCTATATCACGCTCCTCGTCCAATAGGTCCAAAGCGTCTTGCCGTGCTGTCTCATTGTCTGCTTCAACATAAGCTGCCACACGAGGCGAATCGTGCCGGATGTCACTAGGGAGAACCGCCTCTGCTCCATAGACCATGAAAAATGGCGTGTATCCTGTGGACCGGTTTGGCGTAGTATTGATACTCCATAATACAGATGGTAGCTCTTCAACCCAACATCCTGGTGTTCTTTGCAATGGGACCAAAAGCCGGGGTTTGATGCCTCGCAAAATTTCCTGATTAGCTCGTTCTGCCTGTCCATTGGACTGGGGGTGTGCCACTGACGACACGTCAAGTCGGATGTGCTCACGTTCACAGAACTCCTTCATAGCGCCCTTGGATAAATTGGTACCATTGTCAGTAATGATACTGTGTGGAAAACCAAACCGGAAAATCACCTTCTTGATGAACTGCACCGCTGTTGCTGCATCACACTTGCTGACAGGCTCCGCTTCAACCCACTTGCTAAATTTGTCAACTGCCACCAAAAGGTGGGTTTTCTTATCCTTGGATCTTTTAAAAGGCCCAACCATATCCAGCCCCCAAGTTGCAAACGGCCATGTTATTGGGATCATCCTCAATTCTTGAGCCGGCACATGAGCACGCCTTGAAAATTTCTGACATCCATCACACCGTTTAACCAAGTCCTCCGCATCAGCATGTGCTGTCAACCAGTAGAACCCGTGACGAAACGCCTTTGCCACCAGAGACTTTGAACCGGCGTGGTGTCCACAATCCCCTTCATGGATTTCTCTTAAGATTTCACAGCCTTCCTCAGGAGAAACACAACGTTGAAACGCCCCTAATACACTGCAATGATGTAATTCACCATCGACAATCGTCATAGACTTGGATCGCCGTACTATCTGCCTGGCCAGAATCTCATCCTCTGGTAACTCTCCCCGGTTCATGTACGCAAGATAAGGAACTGTCCAATCCGGAATAACATGCAGGGCTGCCACCAATTGAGCCTCCGGATCAGGGATAGCCAAATCCACCACACCTGGGAGCTTGACTGACGGGTTGTGCAACACGTCCAAAAAGACGTTAGGCGGGACCGGTTTACGCTGAGAGCCCAACCGGCTTAAAGCATCCGCTGCTTCATTCTTCCGACGGTCCACATGATCCACTTGATAACCCTTGAAACAACCTGCAATATTATCCACTTCCCGACGATATGCAGCCATGAGCGGGTCCTTAGAATCCCAAGTGCCAGACACCTGTTGAGCCACTAGGTCCGAGTCACCAAAGCACTTAACCCGGCTTAAATTCATCTCTTTAGCCATCCGGAGACCATGGAGCAAAGCTTCGTACTCAACTGCATTATTAGTACAAGGGAACATTAAGCGGAGAACATAACAAAACTTATCACCTCGTGGGGAAGTTAATACGACTCCAGCCCCCGAGCCTTCCAATTGCCTGGATCCGTCAAAATGAATAGTCCAATATGTGTGATCCGGCTTCTCCTCTGGTGCTTGTAACTCCATCCAGTCATTGATGAAATCAACAAGCGCTTGAGACTTCACTGCCGTCCGAGGCACGTACTTCAGTCCGTGTGGCCCAAGCTCTATAGCCCACTTGGCAATCCGGCCAGTCGCCTCCCGGTTCTGTATAATATCACCCAAGGGAGCTGAACTGACCACTGTGATGGGGTGCCCTTGAAAATACTGCTTCAACTTCCGACTGGCCATAAAAACTCCATAGACCAGCTTCTGCCAATGCGGATACCTTTGCTTGGATTCAATAAGCACCTCACGGATACCTTTGCTTGGATTCAGAGCGGCGTATGTCTCATAGTACAATATGCTAATACTGCTTCCTCCATCCATGAGTACCTTGGTGAATTTATAACCCCCCACCTGAGGGTCTACCACTAATGCTAGCTGGCCCGGATTATCAACCCGGGGCGGGTGATCTTCTCTGCTCCACACGATGGGCTGCTCTGACCAGCGTAAATAACGTGGTAAGGCCGGTTCAACAGAATTCACCGCTCGCCTGTGGAGTTTTCGGTCGAGTTTATCCAAACTAGTTGTGAAAACATGATACTGCCCATTGTTCAACTGTTTTGGCTGGCTCTGATAACCCGACTGCTGCTGCTGCTGCTGGCTGTTCTGATTATTCTGGTGATTGTGACCGCCCTGATTGCGACCTGAACCGGAAGCTCCATCGTGATCCGGCCCATGGAAACCGGATCCTGAACCGCCACCTGATCCATGATCATACCGGAAAGCATTAGAGTTTTTGAACTCCTGCATGATATAACAATCTTTCCAAAGATGGTTAGCCGACGCCTCCTTCATCCCGTGCTTCGGGCAAGGCTGATTCAACAAATAGTTCAAACAGCTTGCGTTAGGATTGGGAGCCCCATTACGATTTGCCGCTTTACCTCTGCGCCGCTGCCCCCTGTCCTGTGCATTAGTGTTGGCCACAAAGTCCACGCTGCCATCCGCTTTGCGCTTGCCTCCGTTTCCATGACCCGCTAGTTGTACTGCTGCTGTTTGGAGTTGTTGTTCTTCTTTCCCTTCCCTGCTTCATCATCATTAGGCTCGGGATCCTTGGTACTGTCCGAATAGGCATACTTCACTAAAGCGGCCATGAGGGTTCCCATGTCATTACAGAACCGCTTCATGTGTCCCAACTTCAATTTTAGAGGCTCAAACCCGCAGTTGCCTTCCAGAGTTAAGATCGCAGAGTCGACATTAATCCTGTCAGACGAGTGCAAAATTTCTGAAATGCGGCGCACCCAACGGGTCATTGATTCTCCTTCCTCCTGGACACAAGCCGCCAGGTCTACTATGGACTTGGGCTGCTTACAGGTATCCTTAAAATTCTGTATAAATCGGGCCCGCAACTGGGCCCATGAACTGATAGAATTGGGTGGTAGGCTCTTTAACCAAGTACGAGCCGTGCCCTCAAGCATCATGGTGAAGTATTTTGCACATGCGGCCTCATCCACGTCCAGCATTTCCATGGCCATCTCATAACTCTCTACCCATGCTTCAGGGGGTAAATCAGCGGTGTAATTCGGCACCTTGCGCGGACCCTTGAAGTCTTTGGGCAGGCGCACATTACGTAAAGCAGGGATCAAGCAAGGCACTCCCAAAGCGGATGTGACTCCTAGTCCGGCAAAGGTGGTAGAACGAACCGGCGTAAGTTGACCCGCATTATCCTGGGCTGCTAACTCGGCCTCCCTTTGTGCTCGGGCCCAGTCCACCACATCCTGCGCATCGCGGACACCGCCTGCCGGGCTATCGCCACAGGCTGCTTCACGGCCTCGCGCATTGCTCGATACGGCGGGTTCATTCAAGCGCCTGCTATAGCTCCGACTTGGACGGGGTGTAGAGTGGATCCGATCACGGCTGTATGAATATGCTTCCTGCTGAATCAGCGTAGTCCGGAGAAGCTCCTTAACCCGGCGCATCTCTATCGCTTGCGGAGAATCCCCTTCGACTGGGATGGCCTCTAACCGTGCAGCGGCCGCAACAAGGTTGTCCATAGGATTCGAATAATGACCCGGGGGCGTCTGGACCGGCGGAGGAATCACAATGTTTTGGTGAGGAGGTTCCATCAGGCGAGGTTGGACCGTCGCCCCTGGTCCTGGTGCCTCAATCCGGTTTGTCTCCGGGTACTGCGGTGGATTACTGGGTCCAGCTCCTGGAGTGTGAAAGAGATTTCGGGGGTCAAACCTTAATGGCAGGCGTGATCTGTGCTTCCGCTTCGAAACCTCCTGTGATGCGTTCTGGTCAAGCATGAGTTTATAGGCCTGGGCGTCCAAACCGGCCCGCTCTGCAGCCATCCCCTCTTTTTCTGCTGCCAGATCTGCTTTGGCTTGCACGATCTGCTCTCTCACCTTCGCAATTTCTGCATTATGGGCCTCCTGATCCGCCGGATTGTCCTCTGCCATAAGCGCGGCTAGTGCATCAAACAGATCAGATAGAACTTGAACCGGCGGGCGCACAAGGCCTCCTGCCCCTGCTGCTACTACCGCTGCTGATCCGGAGAGCATTGCTACGGCGGTCGAAGAGTTATTTGCCGCCTGTGTGCCGGCCATGAATATTCCAACCCGGTTGACCTGGCCTGGGGGGTCCGGAATACTGTCGCCATCGGAACAGCCCCTAATCTGGTCGTCTTGCAACTGGTGCAGTGATTCGGTCTCTCCGGTCAAGGACTCGTCATCGGAATAGACGACGGTCTCGCTACCGTGTTCTGATTCGTCCTCACGCTCTCCTTCGTGGACGACTCCAACGAAGACACGCTTCACGGCCGGTTTAGCCCAGGTAGATCTCGCACACTGAGCCGTCTCGATGAGGTCGGTGCAGATGTCCGGCTCAGGTCCAAGCTCACCGATTTTGCCAATGAAAACGTGTATGCCACCAAAGGGGACCCGGTACCCGTACTCGATCGAATCGGCCTCGGGACCCCATCCTGCGTCGTCGATGTAGATCCTACCCCGACGACTCTTGGTCATCCGGCCCACAACATAGCCTTCGAGTCCCTTGAGCTTGCCCTCTAAGATCGTCAAACCATTGTGCGATAGCCCCATGGTGGGCGCCAACTGTCGTGGATTTGTCACGGCAGATGTCCTAGCGAAAGGACTTAGTCGTGGAGCCATCGCTACGAGTTTACTTGAAGGGGTTAAAGCGGACACAAAGACACGAGGGTTTTATACTAGTTCGGCCCCTTCGATGAAGGTAAAAGCCTACGTCTAGTTGTGATGGAATTGATATGATCTCGATGGCTAGGGAGCAAACAAGCTTCGCCTAGGCTCGAGTTGTGGTTGTCTGTCTTGAACCGCCACCGGGTCATCCCCTTATATACACGGGTGACGCCCGTCGGTCCATAGAGTCCTAACCGGTTCATACTCGTATTCCGGTTGGTATCTATTCCTTACTTACAATACAAGTCATACATCAGGCCGGTTTACGGCTACATGCTCTAGCCGACTACAGGCCTTGGGCCTTCATCTGTTTACGCCACTAATGAAGTTAACCCGGACCAAGTAGGCCGGTTTACGCCTAGTGGTAATATCCCCAACACCTGTGTCAGCAAAAGATCAATCAAAAACTACATTTACTTGCCCTTTCGGTAATTTTGATTATAGACGTATGCCTTTTGGTTTATATAATGCACCTGTTACCTTTCGAAGATGCATGATGGCTATATTCTCTGACTTTTGTGAAAAGATTTGTGAGGTATTCATGGATGATTTCTCCGTTTATGGATCCTCTTTTGATGATTTCTTGAGCAACCTTGATCGAGTTTTGCAGAGATGTGAAGACACTAATCTCGTCTTGAATTGGGAAAAGTGTCACTTTATGGTTAATGAAGGCATTGTCTTGGGGCATAAAATTTCTGAAAGAGGCATTGAAGTTGATAAAGCTAAATTTGATGCTATTGAAAAGATGCCATGTCCCAAGGACATTAAAGGTATAAGAAGTTTCCTTGGTCATGCCGGTTTTTATAGGAGGTTCATTAGGGATTTTTCTAAAATCTCTAGGCCTCTGACTAATTTATTGCAAAAAGATATTCCTTTTATCTTTGATGATGATTGTGTAGAAGCATTTGAAATACTTAAGAAAGCTTTGATCACTGCACCTATTGTTCAGCCACCTGATTGGAATTTACCCTTTGAAATTATGTGTGGTGCTAGTGATTATGTTGTAGGTGATGTTCTAGGGCAAAGAGTTGATAAGAAATTAAATGTTATCCAGTATGCTAGTAAAACTCTTGATACTGCCCAGAGAAATTATGCTACTACCGAAAAAGAATTCTTAGCAGTTGTATTTGCAAGTGATAAGTTCAGACCTTATATTGTTGATTCTAAAGTTACTATTCACACTGATCATGCTGCTATTAAATATCTTATGGAAAAGAAAGATGCTAAACCTAGACTTATTAGATGGGTTCTCTTGCTCCAAGAATTAGATTTGCATATTATTGATAGAAAGGGAGCTGAGAACCCCATTGCAGACAACTTGTCTAGGTTAGAGAATGTTCTTGATGACCCACTATTGATGATAGCTTTCCCGATGAACAATTAGTGGTCATTAATGCTTCTCGTATTGTTCCATGGTATGCTAATTATGCTAATTATATTGTTGTTAAATTTATACCACCTAGTTTCACATACCAGCAAAAGAAAAAGTTCTTTTATGATTTAAAGCATTACTTCCGGGATGACCCACACCTTTATAAAGAAGGAGTAGATGGTGTTATTAGACATTGTGTAACTGAGCATGAACATGAACATATCTTACGCAAGTGTCACTCCGAACCATATGGCGGACACCACGCTGGAGATAGAACTGCACATAAGGTATTGCAATCCGGTTTTTATTGGCCTACTCTCTTCAAAGATGCTCGTAAGTTTGTCTTGTCTTGTGATGAATGTCAAATAGTAGACGTCAAGAAATGCCTATGAATTATTCGCTTGTTATTGAACCATTTGATGTTTGGGGCTTTGATTATATGGGACCTTTTCCTTCCTCTAATGGATATACACATATTTTAGTTGTTGTTGATTACGTTACTAAGTGGGTAGAAGCTATTCCAACTAGTAGTGCTGATCATAACACTTCTATTAAGATGCTTAAAGAAGTTATTTTTCCAAGGTTTGGAGTCCCTAGATATCTTATGACTAATGGTGGTTCACATTTTATTCATGGTGCTTTTCGTAAAATACTTGCTAAGTATGATGTTAATAATAGAATTGCGTCTCCTTATCACCCCTAGTCTAGCGGTCAAGTAGAATTGAGTAATAGAGAGCTCAAATTAATTTTGCAAAAGACTGTTAATAGATCTAGAGAGAATTGGTCCAAGAAACTTGATGATGCATTATGGGCCTATAGAACTGCATGTAAAAATCCTATGGGTATGTCTCCGTATAAGATGGTTTATGGAAAAGCATGTCACTTACCTCTTAACCTTGAACATAAGTCATATTGGGCCATTAAAGAGCTCAACTATGACTTCAAACTTGCTGGTGAGAAGAGGTTATTTGATATTAGCTCACTTGGTGAATGGACAACCCAAGCATATGAGAATGCCAAGCTATTCAAAAAAGTTAAAAGATGGCATGACAAAAGAATACAAAAGCGAGAATTTAACGTAGGTGATTATGTGTTGCTATTCAACTCTTGTTTAAGATTTTTTGCAGGAAAACTTCTCTCTAAGTGGGAAGGTCCTTACGTTGTCGAGGAGGTCTATCATTCCAGTGCCATAAAAATCAACAACTTCGAAGGCACAAGTCCGAGGGTGGTGAACGGTCAAAGAATCAAACATTATATCTCAGGTAATCCTATCAATGTTGATACTAATATTATTGAGACAGTAACCCAGGAGGAATACATAAGGGACACTTTCCAGAACGTTTCAGACTCCGAAGAGGAATAGGTATGTGGTACGGTAAGTAAACCGACTCCAAAACAATTCTAATGGCAATTTTTCTCCATTTTGGAATATTTAGGAATTTTGGGAAGCAAGAAGTAATCCGGGAAGGACAGGAGGCTTCCACGAGGGTGGAGGCCCCCCCCCCTTACTGGGCGCGCCCCCTATCTCGTGGGCACCTCGTGTGCCTCTCAGACTTCGTTTTCTTGCACGTTACTTCTTTTAGTCGGTAAAAATTCATTATATAATCTCCCGAAGATTTTTACCACCGTATCACGCAAAAATCTTCTGTTTTTGTTTCGAGCTGTTTCTGCCGCATGTTAGAGCAATATGTCGTCCCAGGATTCAGAGGGAGAAAGCTATCTGGCTGATTTCCTTGCAGACCCTAAGGTCTATGGGGACTTTGAGCATGGTGGCTGGACCACTGAGGAAGAGGAAGACTATGAGCCTAAGGGAAAGGAGGAGACGAGCTCAGACGAAGATGAAGCCCCATTACCTCAACCTGGGGACATGCATGTGGAGTTTTAAAAGTCAAGCCTCCCTGATAGAGCAAAGAAGCCAAAGATCGAGTTTATCCTTTTCGTCTCTTGTAGGAAAACAAACAGGAACTATGCAAAATGATATTAACCCTTGAGCGGGAGATCGATGATCTAAGGGAGCAAAATTCCATTCTCAAGCACAAGTGGAGGAGGAAACCTACATCACCAACAACTCCATCATCACCACCTCCGAGGACATAACCACATGGGTATGGGCACTCCCCTTGGCAACTGCCAAGCTTGGGGGAGGTGCCTCGGTATCGTATCACCATCACACTCCTATCTTTACCGTTTTACTTAGTTCGATCCTTTAGTAATATCTTGATCTAGTAGAATAAAGTTTTGGTATGAATTAGTTTTGATTTTTGCTTTGTGATCTCTCTATGTAATCGAGTCCGTGAGCTATATAATAAAGATTAGTGTTGAGTCAAGGGCTTTGCTATCTTGCTATGATCTTGAGAAAATACAAAGAATATAAATAATAAAAGAGTTCATATTGATCTTATGGATAGTAATGACTTCACATATAAAGAGTATGAGGCATAAAAGTTGTTGAGAGTTGACAAACATAGTTTTGGTCATCGTTGCAATTAATAGGAAGTAATAAAGAAAGAGAGGTTCTCACATATAAATATACTATCTTGGACATCTTTTATGATTGAGAGCACTCATTAAGTATGACATGCTAAAGAGTTGATGTTGGAAAAGGAAGACAACATAATGGGTTATGTTTTCTCACATCTCAGTTAAAGTATATTGTCATGGTTCATTTCAACATGTTGAGCTTGCCTTTCCCCCTCATGCTAGCCAAAATTCCTTGCACCAAGTAGAGATACTACTTGTGCTTGCAAATATCCTTAAACCTAGTTTTGCTATTAGAGTCCACCATACCTACCTATGGATTGAGTAAGATCCTTCAAGTAAGTTGTCATGTTGCAAGCAATAAAAATTGCTCTCTAAATATGTATGACTTATTAGTGCAGAGAAAATAAGCTTTATACGATCATGTGATATGGAAGTAATAAAAGCGATGGACTGCATAATAAAGGTTCATATCACAAGTGGCAATATAAAGTGACGTTCTTTTGCATTAAGATCTTGTGCATCCAACCCTAAAAGCACATGACAACCTCTGCTTCCCTCTGCGAAGGGCCTATCTTTACTTTATGTCTTTACTTTATGCAAGAGTCAAGGTGATCTTCACCTTTCCCTTTTTCATTTTATCCTTTGGCAAGCACCTCGTGTTGGAAAGATCCTGATATATATATCCAATTGGATGTAAGTTAGCATGAACTATTATTGTTGACATCACCCAAAGGTGAATACGTTGGGAGGTGAAATTATAAGCCCCTATCTTTCTTAGTGTCCGATTAAGACTCCATAACCATAAGTATTGCGTGAGTGTTAGCAATTGTAGAAGACTATATGATAGTTGAGTATGTGGACTTGCTGAAAAGCTCTATTCTTGACTCTTTCTGATGTTGTGATAAATTGCAATTGCTTCAATGACTGAGATTATAGTTTGCTAGTTCTCAATAAAGTTTATGATCCATACTTGACATTGTGAATAGATTGTTACTTGAGCATGAGAAATCATATGACAAAATCTATATATGTTGATGTTATAAAGAATGATCATGATGCCCTCATGTCCGTATTTTATTTTTATCGACACATCTATCTCTAAACATGTGGACATATTTTTCGATATCGGCTTCCGTGTGAGGACAAGCGAGGTCTAAGCTTGGGGGAGTTGATACGTCCATTTTGCATCATGCTCGTATATCAATATTTATTGCATTATGGGCTGTTATTACACGTTGTGTCTCAATACTTATGGCTATTCTCTCTTATTTTACAAGGTTTATCATGAAGAGGGAGAATGCCGGCAGCTAGAATTCTGGCTGGAAAAGGAGCAAATATTGGAAACCTATTCTGCATAGCTCCAAAAGTTCTGAAACTCCACGAAAGTCATTTTTGGAATTAATAAGAATTATTGAGCGAAGAAAGTACCATAGGGGGGCCACACCCTGGCCAGGAGGGTGGGGGGCGCCCCGCCCCCTACTAGGCATGCCCCTGTCTCCTGGGCCCCCTGGTGGCCCTTCGGTGCCCATCTTCTGCTATATGAAGGCTTTTACCCTGGAAAAACTCATAAGCAAGCTTACAGGATGAAACTCCGCCGCCACGAGGCGGAACCAATCTAGGGCTCCGGCGGAGCTGTTCTGCCGGGGAAACTTCCCTCCGGGAGGGGGAAATCATCACCGTCATCATCACCAACGATGATCTCATCGAGAGGGGGTCAATCTCCATCAACATCTTCACCAGCACCATCTCCTCTCAAAACCCTAGTTCATCTCTTGTATCCAATCTTGTATCAAAACCACAAATTGGTACCTGTGGGTTGCTAGTAGTGTTGATTACTCCTTGTAGTTGATGCTTATTGGTTTACTTGGTGGAAGATTATATGTTCAGATCCTTAATGCATATTAATACTCCTCTTATCATGAACATGAATATGCTTTGTGAGTAGTTACGTTTGTTCCTGAGGACATGGGTGAAGTCTTGCTATTAGTAGTCATGTGAGTTTGGTATTCGTTCGATATTTTGATGAGATGTATGTTGTCTCTCCTCTAGTGGTGTTATGTGAACGTCGACTACATGACACTTCACCATTATTTGGGCCTAGAGGAAGGCATTGGGAAGTAATAAGTAGATGATGGGTTGCTAGAGTGACAGAAGCTTAAACCCTAGTTTATGCGTTGCTTCGTAAGGGGCTGATTTGGATCCACTAGTTTCATGCTATGGTTAGGTTTACCTTAATACTTCTTTTGTAGTTGCGGATGCTTGCAATAGGGGTTAATCATAAGTGGGATGCTTTTCCAAGAAAGGGCAGTACCCAAGCACCGTTCCACCCACATATCAAATTATCAAAGTACCGAACGTGAATCATATGAGCGTGATGAAAACTAGCTTGATGATAATTCCCATGTGTCCTCGGGAGCGCTTTTCTCATTATAAGAAATTGTCCAGGCTTGTCCTTTGCTACAAAAAGGATTGGGCCACCTTGCTGCACTTTATTTACTTTCATTGCTTGTTACCCGTTACAAATTATCTTATCACAAAACTATCTGTTACCTACAATTTCAGTGCTTGCAGAGAATACCTTACTGAAAACCGCTTGTCATTTCCTTCTGCTCCTCGTTGGCTTTGACACTCTTACTTATCGAAAGGACTAGGATAGATCCCCTATATTTGTGGGTCATCACTCCCCCGTCTCTCCTATGACGGAGGGGGTGCGACATCCGATGCGCCTTCGCTCTTTGCCAGATCAGTTGGCGAAGAAGTACCCTCGGACATCTGGTCGTTGGGGTGATCCCGCGTCGGACTCTTATCTTTCAGTGCAGGGCTAGACCCTTGGAACCTTCTCTCGGATCTGCTCGGAGGCTGTGGACTCTTCATCAGAGTCCGAACTATGATCGGGTAGGACCAGCTTCCCCTTGCCCCTCTTCTTCGGAGTCGGAGAAGGGTTCTCCCCTTCGGCTTCGGTCGGTGCCGCTCTCTTCCTAGCGCGGGAGGAATTTCTCTCCTCCTCCTCTTCTTCTTCCTGGTCCCCCTCTTGTGCGGAAGGGGCGTGAGTATCCCCGGACTTAGTGTCACTACAAAAAAATACACTTGTGATGACACGTGTTTGTCACGGTAGGTCGCGTTTTTTGTCATGCATGTACATCCATGACAATTTTATGACAGAATCAAGATAGTCATACTTGTGCTGTCGTAGAAGTGTTCCATGACATTACCAAAATTATCATCACGGAAGTGTCCACTTCCATGATGATAAATCGCGCGTCAAGGGTGACCGACACGTGCCATTCACCATAACGGAACGCCGTTAAGCTATCGGGTCCGGTTTTGGATCCGATAACCCATTAACAGCCCCGACCAATGGGGATTTTCCACATGTAAAATCATCATTGGCTGGAGGAAACACGTGTCGGCTCACCGTTGGGACAGATGTCATCCACTCATTGGACCAAAGGCGCCTATGATACATCGACAAGTGGCACGGCCCATCAGAGGCCCATTCCTATGAAAAGGCCGGCCCGTTTGACTTGGTCAAAAGGTGGCGGGCCGGCCAACGGAAAGCCTATTCATGGCCTATTTGCATATACCCATTTACAGCCCGCTAACCCAGAGCCCGTTACTACCTATCCGAATTAGGCCCAGTAGCATCATCTGAGCCGTCCAATATGATTCTAGCCCGTTTTAAGTTCCGGCCATGTATGGCCCATGACGTCTTTCAGCCTATATGAGGCCCTTTGTAACTCTTGGCCCATTACCGGCCCGTGGTGAAACTGGCCCGTAATGAACTGTGTATCACTTTATACCCATTGACGGCCCATTAATCCGTTGGGCCGTTTGCATCCCATGTTATCTTTCGGCCTTCTTAGGGCCCATTTATTCTTGGGCTCATTTCCAGCATTCGGTTACTTACGGCCTGTTACTGTCATTTTCTGCTTGTGGGCCAAATTCAGCCCGTGGTTACAGTCGACCCGTTTGTGGCCTGTTAATACATTGGGCCATTTTCATAGCGTCATCAAATACATCCTATTAATGACGGTCCGTTATGGTTGGCCCATGAACGGACGATTCCAATTCTAGCCCATTTACGGCCATAATGTGGTCTGTTATTGGCCCATGTTTGGCCAAACGGTCATACGGCCCGTATAAGGCCCATTGATGATACAGCCCATAGAAGGCCCATTGTTTCTATGGCCCATAGAAGGCCCATTATTTCTATGGCCCGTAGCAGGCCCAGTGTCACTACAGTAAATATGTAGCCCATGGTTATTGTGGCCTAGTTTTAAAAAATAGGTTATTGCGGCCACTAGACAACCGCGGAAAAAGAACTGCACTGACTACAAGCAAACAAATAAACAAGACAACAAGGAAATAAATAAGCAAGCAACTTATGCTAGGCTATCACGGCTATTACACTTATTACATCCACTGGGCATCAAAGTTCGCCACCAGTGCAAATAAACGCGCCGACAAAAGAATATACAAAATTGAGAGCACTTCAGAAGGCACTAGGACTAGCCAGGTCACCCCCCCCCCCAACAGCCGAAGAAGCAAATTAGACCTTAGTTGTGTCAACGATAGATGATTCACCCCTAGATGTATGGCACGATAGTGCGCAAGGCAGTCCTCTAACATCTTGATTACATCTTTGACTTCAAGTCAGAGCTGAGCTGAAGCAAGCCTTTCCGCTTTAAGTTGAGACTGAAGAAGTCGAACTGATTGAGGCAGCGACTGCACAGAGGTTGTCTCAACCTGCTCATGAGTAGCTTCAACTCACTGTCTTCATCAAGACAGGACCTTGGGGTCATCTCACTGTCCTCAAGATGGTTTGGCTCACTATCTTCCCTAAAGTTCTGCCTGGCATAAGAGATACGACTCTGAAAGAGAAACAAGGAGACACGTAATAGGTTTCACAATTATATAAGCAAATAAATGGATCTGTTCTGCATAAGGAACATGTTTTTACAACTACAATTTAAAACTGGTAGTTGTTGCAAACATCCAATCAGATGTAAACAACAGTGGAGGAAATGATGCCTATCCAAATCTATACTAGAACAAAGTTTGAAGGCTTGAGAAGGATGAACTTACATTACATGTTAACACGGGCTGGACAAAGCCCTTCTCCATGTTGATGGAAGGATAATTCAATAAATTCCCCAAAGAAAATTCTTTATAAGCGTTGCCATTATTCTACATTTTGCAAAGTGTAAATATAGATCAAATAATATTGGAAGAAACAGAGGATAATGAAGCTCAGGTGCAGACTGATGATACATAATCAAATAGCAATTAATTAAGTATAGTGTTACAAGGCAAAAGGGAGAGAGGTACTGACAAGAGCAATGCAAAGCCCAGTATTGTTGTAAGATCGTATGATCCTTTGAGCAAGGAGATTCATCTAAAATTAGTTTTCATACAAGAGAGAAGGTAAGGCACATGCAGAAATTTAGGAGTTCAAATTGTGAATTGATATCATAGACAGTACCTGACACTGGGCTCTCAGCAGTTCTAATAGGGGTTTGGCCACTGGAGTAGGGGTAAAGTGTGGTACAGTTGGGCATGTGTTTTCTATGGTTGCTGATCTATCTGATTTAACAAGTATCACTACCTTTTCCAAATACCTAGTTTGTACTCCTTGAGGATCTGCACTCACCCTCTTCCTTTTGGACATCTATTACGAAAGAACAACATTTGACTGGAAAAACATAGTATGACGACACATGGAATACGTACAGAAAATGGATAGGTATGGCATATACTCATATATGATGCTTAAACTAAGCAGATGGTGTCACAAAGTAGAAGTAATGCAAGAGGTCAGATGCAAAATATGTGCGACCAATACAACCTTGCCAAGTTAGAGCAAGCACCTTGATGGGTGAATAAGATAGGCCATCCTCCACCATGCCAAGTTTGTTAGCCAGTGGATTGTTGCACAATATTCCTCTCGTGCGCCCATTCTCATATTCATTTTTATAATGTTCAATATCTGACATGCATGAAAACATAAAAACAAGTGAGATTATCTTTATAATGCAGAAGTGATTCTAATCCAATACTGCCTCCCTGTAAACCCGTTTGTGCTATCCCTGCAATTATTTTAAGAGATCCATGCATGCTGGAATTTGGTGTGTGCATTAATATAATGTGGCCTACTACTCAAAATATGAGAGCTCCAGAAGTGATGACACTTCACAGATGACATCTTCAACATATAGTAAAGAAGAACAAGTCGACCTAACATGATAGATTGAAAATATACTAAGCGAGAACAACTCGACCTGACCAGTCGACCGCAAGAGAAGAGGATCATCTTAAAGAAGAGCAGAAGATCAAGCAGATCGAAGATATTACAAGTCTTTCAATACAATGTCGGTTGGCCACCCATGATGAACCAGAGCGCACAGAGAAATACTATTCTTTCCGGTCTCTCCATATGTGTCTCACATGCATTTCAAAACTAAAGTAGGAACATTTAGCTGACCAATTAAACATCTCTTAGTTTTACTAATATCAGCATAATATCATATATGAATTTGTACAACTAAGCTTGTTTAGCTCGATGGGTGGAGCAGTGCTATTACGACACGAACCACATAGGCCGATCGTGGTCATCATAAAATGGGGAAACTGTCAGCATGATGAGTATAGCGTTGACCGTGGCAGTGGGATGGCATATCTGAAGCTGCAAATCGCGCAAAGGGTAGTTAGCAACCGATGTTTGCTTTGAAATAACAACTAAGATTTGGTATGGACAAGAAAGTACAGTCAACAAGTGACAAAGAAATGCAATTCTGCTGTCTCTCTATATGTCGCGGCATGCATTTGGAAACTCAAGTGGGACCTTTAGCTAACCAATTAAATGTGTGTGTTAACTAATATCAGTATCATATCACAATCATATTTGAACAACTAAGCTTTGGAATTTTGAGCGTTGTGTTGTTTAGCTTGAAGGGTGGAGTAATGCTAGTACGACATAAAGCACCTACGCAGATCATAGTAGAGTAGATAAAAGGGGAAAACCCTAAGCATCAAGAGTAAAATCAGGAAAGTGGAACTAGCTGGACCAGTGGGTGGCGTACATGCTTTTCGAAATGAATATAGGAACATTAGGTGACCAATTAAACGTTCTCTGTTTTAGTGATATGAGCATCATATCAAATTCGTATTTCAACACGTAAGCTTTGGGTTGAGGTCTTGAGGAGCAGTGCTAGCATGACACGAAGCACCTACGATGAAGGTAGTGAATATAAAGGGGGGAAAACATAAGCTTTACAAGTATAGTGTCCGTGCCATGGCGGATCTCGAGGTGCAAACCAGACAAAGCTACTACTTCGCAACCAATGTTTGGTTTCAACTAGCCACTTCGATTTGGTACGAACAAGAACAGTACAGTAAACAAATTACGATCCATTTTCTGGGTGAGATCAATAACTTAAGCACATATGGGAAGAGTACCACCTCTCTTGCGACGCCGTGTAGGCCTATGCTGATACATTGAGGGTGCTGCGGGTGCGATGGCTGTCGGCGGCGGGGAAGAAGACTTTAGACGGCAGACGGCCGGGTCGGGGGATATATCCTGTTGCCGTGGACGAGGCGGTCGTAGGAGCGGCAACGGCAAGGTGGACGACGGCACCGATGAAGTGAGAGGAGGCGATGAAAGGATGCTGGTCCAGCGCCGTGGATGAGAGACGTCCATCTCTTGCAGTGGACGACGGGTAGGGGTAGCGGCTCCGGCAAGGTGGAGGATGGGGTGGCGGACGGAGGAGGCTGGCCGCAGTGCGGAGGTTGTCGTGCCACCGATGGTGTATGAATGGGGAAATGGAGGGGAGGGGGATCTCAAACTTTGGGATGCGCTTCTCTGAAATGGGGGAAAGTTACGAACTTAATTATCCCCCGTTTAAAATTTCGGACATCGCGTCGGTTGGGGATAGGACGGTAATCTCGCATCTCCCAAATATTTGCCGGTAACTATTTCGGGCGAGGAGAGGGTGTTTTGCCGCCCACGGTTGGCGCCCACGGTGTATGAACGGGCTGACAGGTAGGGCGGTTGTGTCACGTCTGATGGAAGTTACACATCTGCCCCTATTTAAAATATTAGCCTACATCGATTTCGGACGAGGAGAGTTTGTTTTGCCGCCCACGGTGTATGAACGGGGCTGATAGGTAGGGCGGTTGTGTCACGTCTGATGGAAGTTACACATCTGCCCCTATTTAAAATATAGCCTACATCGATTTCGGACGAGGAGAGTTGTTGCCACCCACGCCGTCGTGTCACGTCTGATTGAAGTTACTAGTCTACCCCTATCGACAGCAGTGTAAATCCGGTCGATAAGGATGTCAAGTGTCAGGGGTAGACAGTAATTTCCATCTCGCAAACACTTGCTTCGGGCAGCCCACAAATTATAGTGGGTGTTTAGCCGCTTCGTTCAAAACTTGGGAGAATTAGCATTCACGTTTTGCCCTGGGCCCTGGCAAACTAAATTCAAATCCAATTTGTATTCGATTACGAATATCCACAGATAATTATATGTTTTGTTATTTATTTCTTCAAAACCACAACAAAGATTTATTCCACCTTTATATATGATTATGATTTAGAAATGCGTATCTTCGAATTCAGTAGGTTGGATACACTCTGAGTCAAAACAGTTATTTCATCCAATACAATATGCTCACACGAAAAACAGTTCACCTTATGTCAATCATACAAGTACTGAGGATTACCTCGCCTAAAAATTCGGATCATTACAACACATGGACAACATAGGGGGTCTTGCAACATAATCCATTCAGAGACATTGACCACAACATGCAAGTACAATAATCTAATGACAATTTCAACTGGTATCTAAGAAGAACGCGGGATTACTTGGGCTTCAGATAGCAGAAACAGCAGGACCTCCTCCGTCTTCAAATGCAACATTCTTACTTCTCCAATTCTGGGTTGCTTGCATAATGCGTGCCGCTAATTCCGTAATTTCCAGCCTCAAGATAAAGATTACCTCATTCATGGCAGCCACACCATCTCTTTCTGCCTCTAGTAGAGCCTCAAGCACTATAATATCTGTGCTCAGACTGCTCTCGCGGGTGTTGCCTCTGAACTGCTACCATCTAGTAACATGGATGGCCGACACTGCTTCCACAAATAGATTCTGGGTTGTACATTGTGTCCTAGTGTGAACGGCATCCTGAAAGGTTTTCGCTGGACATAAGTAAGAGATAGTTATCGTATGATCCAGGCAGTAAGCTTACATGGTAAACGACAGACGAATTATTGCCGGAGCATGCAAGCTATATTTAAATGGTTCGAAGCAGCATCAAGCCGAAAAGAAATTAAAATGGTAAGATGAAACTAGGGATGTAAGTGGCAAATAAACGACATCCGCCAGTCCCATCTAGTTAGTTTTTGCTACCTCCCTAGTTCATTTTCCTTCAAAAAACAAAAACTTCTTTTGAACTATCATACCACTAGTGGACTTTAATCGGGATTAAACCGGGACCCAGTTGACATTCCCTAGTTGAAAGGGAGTGTACCACCGCTATATTAAGTTGCCAAGGCATCTAAGCAGTTGAAATAATCTGAGAAAGCACTTAACAGTGTGGCCTCATATAAACTACGAAGACAGTCTTGTGATGAAGTTGAGAGGAAAAGTTAAGGACTCAAATGAAATAGGCATGCATTTCTTTACGATAGTACAGCAGGCACTGCTGACATATTGGCCAACTCAGGTATAGCGTAACAACAAACAAAGCATTCGAATCAAGCAATACAACAAAGCAGACAACTGAAACTATTTGTAATTCGGTAGGATTACAGGTTGAGGCACAAGCCAAGAAAGCAGCCCACTCGCATTACATTTCACATGTACTAAAACACACTGGCTTACCATATGTTGCTGTGAAGCCTCTGCTGTTGCAATGTTCTTTGAAGATATCGTCAGCATCCCGTGGTTGCAAATCTAGTTGTTGTAGTTTATTCTGCACCATCTATTTAGGTAAAATTAATTTTAATCGCATGCACTGGTCCGAATTGATCATCAATGGTTCATCTAAACTAATGAAAGAAGGGTGTGTGCATACACGACAATATATCTGCTTCCCTCTATTTTTATGCTTGTTCGAGGTGCCAGCCCCAAAAGAACAAATATTTTGCTTGATGGGGTTGGCAGCTCCATAATTAATAGAAGCATCAAATTAGTCATGCAACTTGGGAAGATCAAGAACACACAAACAAGTAATGAACAGAGGCTCGGAGCAGTGATGTAATAGCTAGCATCAGAAAATGTAGGGTAAAACGAACAAAAAGCAGCGGAACCACATGCTAGTTTGCTGATGTGTAATTAAGCATAGAGAACACTAAGCAGTCTGACGGAACCAACAGGTGGCATCAGAACAACACCGTTATCATAAATATAGCATGCAAGAAGTAAAATAGTAGGCAGTGATATCTAGGAAGTACAGTAATACTTAGGACAAAACTAAATCATATTAACTATATGTGCACTGATATGCAATTTAGCACATGTAACATGTTCACTGCCTGAAGTATGGCCCTACAGGTGCAAGCAGAATAACACGTCTCATGAAAAGTTGAATGATGCCCTGAAGAAATTCAAAGGTGCGGTGATTATGCTAAGAAAGTGAACGTAGGCGCCGGCCATTGGATAATAGTACCTGATTCTCGGCGGTGTATGGGTATCGTTGTCATACTTGATAGCTAAGGATCGTCGATGGTGCTCGTGTTGCGGTTGAGTTTGGGCCGGTTGTCACCGTCGCTGAAGCGGCTCCGGTGCTACGATTGCAATGCCCATCGACATACAAGAAAGCTCATCTGTGGTAAGTGAACAGTTGCACGATAAAGAGAAAAACCGAAGGAGTACAAATCGAAATAACTTGATGAGGCTGCGGCATTGGTAAAGCAGGGCTAGTGGAGTTGAATATGGCGTCCGTGGAGCGGGTCCGGTGCAGTGGACGAAGGCTTCAGCGGGCGCGTTGTACAATGCTTTCGGTGAGGCGGATCTATTGTGGTGGACGAGGGCTTGTATGAAGGGCTAGCGATGGGGCAGACGAGGGATGATAACCCACAAGTGTAGGGGATCGCAACAGTTTTTTCGATAAGTAAGAGTATCAAACCCAACGAGGAGCTAAAGGTAGAATAAATATTCCCTCAAGTTCTATCGACCACCGATACAACTCTACACACGCTTGACGTTCACTTTACCTAGAACAAGTATGAAACTAGAAGTACTTTGTAGGTGTGATAGGATAAGTTTGCAAGATAATGAAGAACGCGTAAATAAAAAGTAGGGGTTGTTTAGATAAAGATGCAATAAAGTAAGTATTAGGTAGAGAGCTTTTTGTTACGAGAAAGTTATTTGTCCAAGGCAATCAATAACTAGACCGGTAATCACTATTGCAATTTTATTTGAGGGAGAGGCATAAGCTAACATACTTTCTCTACTTGGATCATATGCACTTATGATTGGAACTCAAGCAAGCATCCGCAAACTACTAAAGATTCATTAAGGTAAAACCCAACCATAGCATTAAAGTATCAAGTCCCCTTTTATCCCATACGCAACAATCCCCTTACTCAGGGTTTGTGTTCAGTCACTCACGCAAACCCACTAATAAGCGAATCATGAACGCATTGCAACACCCTACAGTGGGAATCCCTCACGCTTGCGCGACACGGAGGGCACCATAGGACAGCACCAATAATAAAACATGCAACTCAAAACAATCACGATCATCAATTAACCCATAGGACAAAACGGATCTACTCAAACATCATAAGATAGCCATACATCATTGGGAAATAATATAAAGCATTGAGCACCATGTTTAATTAGTGATTACAGCGGGTAAGAGAGATATTACACCGCTGCATAGAGGGAGGAAGAGTTGGTGATGAAGGCGGTGAAGTCGTTGGTGAAGATCGCGGTGATGATGATGGCCCCCGGCAGCGTTCCGGCGCCACCGGAAGCAAGGGGGAGAGAGGCACCCTTCTTATTCTTCTTCCTTGACCTCCTCCCTAGATGGGAGAAGGGTTTCCCCTCTGGTCCTTGGCTCCCATGGCGTGGAAGGGGCGAGAGCCCCTCCGATATTGGATCTATCTCTCTATTTTTGCGTTCTCTGATTCTGCCCCTTCACCGTTTCTTTTATATCTGGAGATCCATAACTCCGATAGGGGTGAATCTTTCGCCCAGATTTTTCTCGTAAAATTAGCTTTCTTGCGGCAAAAGAAGAGCGTCAACCGCCTTACGGGTGGCCCACGAGAGTCCAGGGCGCGTCCATGGGGGAGGGCGCGCCCCCTGTCTCGTGGCCACCCCGGACACCGTTTCGCGTTGATTCTTCCTCCGGAAAATCCCAAATATTCCAAAATAATTCTCCGTCCATTTTTATCCCGTTTGGATTCCGTTTGATATTGGGTTTCTGCGAAACATAAAACATGCAACAAACAGGAACTGGCACTGGGCACTGGATCAATATGTTAGTCCCAAAAAATAGTATAAAAAGTTGCCAAAAGTATATGAAAGTTGTAGAATATTGGCATGGAACAATCAAAAATTATAGATACGACGGAGACGTATCAGCATCCCCAAGCTTAATTCCTGCTCGTGCTCGAGTAGGTAAATGATAAAAAAGATTATTTTTGATGTGGAATGCTACCTAGCATAATCTTGATCATATGTCTAATCATGGCATGAATATTAAGACACGAGTGATTCAAAGCAATAGTCTCTCATTTGACATAAAAACAATAATACTTCAAGCATACCAACCAACCAATTCTGTCTTATCGAAATAACATAGCCAAAGAAAGCTCATCCCTACAAAATCATATAGTCTGGCTATGTTCCGTCTTCATCACACAAAGTATTCAAATCATGCACAACCCCGATGACGAGCCGAGCAATTGGTTCATACTTTTTAACGCGCTTCAGCTTTTTCAACTCTTACGCAATACATGAGCGCAAGCCATGGACATAGCACAATGGTGGTATATGGTGGTGGTTGTGAGGACAAAAAGGGAGAAGATAATCTCACATCAACTAGGCGTATCAATAGGCTATGGAGATGCCCATCAATAGATATCGATGTGAGTGAGTAGGGATTGCCATGCAACGGATGCACTAAGAGATATAAGTGTATGAAAGCTCAAACTAGAAACTAAGTGGGTGTGCATCCAACTTGCTTGCTCATGAAGACCTCGGGCGTTTGAGGAAGCCCGTCATCGGAATATACAAGCCAAGTTCTATAATGAAAATTCCCACTAGTATATGAAAGTGAAAGCATAGGAGGCTCTCTCTATGAAGAACATGGTGCTACTCTGAAGCACAAGTGTGGTAAAAGGATAGTAACGTTGCCCCTTCTCTCTTTTTTCTCTCATTTTTTTTCTTTTTCTTTTTCATCATTTTTTTATTTTCATTTCTTTTTTTATTTTTTTCTTTCTTTTTGGTGGGCTTCTTTGGCCTCTTTTTTTATTTGGGCTTCTTTGGCCTCTTTTATTTTTCATAAAGTCCGGAGTCTCATCCCGACTTGTGGGGGAATCATAGTCTCTATCATCCTTTCCTCACTGGGGCAATGCTCTAATAATGATTATCATCACACTTTTATTTACTTACAACTCAATATTACAACTCTCGAAAAAAGATATGACTCTATATGAATGCTTCCGGCGGTGTACCGGGATGAGCAATGATCTAGCATAGCAATGACATCAAAAAACGGACAAGCCATGAAAACATCATGCTAGCTATCTTACGATCATGCAAAGCAATATGACAATGAATGCTCAAGTCATGTATATGATGATGATGGAAGTTGCATGGAAATATATCTCGGAATGGCTATGGAAATGCCATAATAGGTAGGTATGGTGGCTGTTTTGAGGAAGATAAATAATGGGTTCATGATACCGGCGAAAGTTGCGCGGCACAATAGAGGCTAGCAAAGTGGAAGGGTGAGTGTGTGTATATCCATGGACTCACATTGGTCATAAAGAACTCATATACTTATTGCAAAAGTCTACTTAGCCCTCGAAGCAAAGTACTACTACGCATGCCCCTAGGGGAATAGATTGGTAGGGAAACACCATCGCTCGTCCCCGACTGCCACTCATAAGGAAGACAATCAAAAGACACTTCATGCTCCAACTTCGTTACATAACGGTTCACCATACGTGCATGCTACGGGACTTGCAAACCTCAACACAAGTATTTCTCAATTTCACAATTACTCAACTAGCACGACTCTAATATCACCACGTTTATATCGCAAAACTATTGCAAGGAATCAAATATATCATATTCAGTGATCTACAAGTTTTATGTAGAATTTTATGACTAACCATGTGAATGACCAATTCCTATCATCTCTCTAAATAGACATAAGTGAAGCAAGAGAGTTTAATTCTTTCTACAAAATATATGCCCACGCTCTAACAATTATAAGTGAAGCAAAAGAGCATTCTACAAATGGTTGTTTTATATGTAAAGGGAAACAGGCAATCCAAACTTCAAATGATATAAGTGAAGCACATGAAGCATTCTGTAAAGCCATACTCAAAAGATTTAAGTCAAGTGCAATGAGCATTCTATAAATCAACCAAGGACTATCTCATACCAGCATGGTGCATAAAAGAAAAAGTGAAAACTAAATGCAAAAGACGCTCCAAGACTTGCACATATCGCACGAACGAAACGAATACGAAAACATACCGATACTTGTTGAAGAAAGAGGGGATGCCTTCCGGGGCATCCCCAAACTTAGATGCTTGAGTCTCCTTGAATATTTACTTGTGGTGCCTCAGGCATCCCCAAGCTTGAGCTCTTGCCTCTCTTCCTTTTCCTCATATCGAGACCTCCTCGTTTAGACACTTCATCCACACAAAACTTCAACGAAAAACTCGGTAACATCCGTTAGTATAATAAAGCAAATCACCACTCTAAGTACTGTTGAAAACCAATTCATATTTTGTTTTTGCATTGTGTATACTGTAATATAGCTTTTCCATGGCTTAATCCACTGATATAAATTGATAGGTTCATCAAAACAAGCAAACTATGCATCAAAAACAGAATCTGTCAAAAACAGAATAGTCTGTAGCAATCTGAACATCCACCATACTTCTGGTACCCCTAAAATTCTACCAAAATTAGTAAAACTAAAAAAGTTGTATATCAATACAGTGCAAAAGGAATAAGAACCAATTGACATTCCAGCTAAAAATGTAAAATCGCACACTACAGCCAAAGTTTCTGTCCTGCACCATACAAATCAACAAGCATTGTAAACATCCTAAAGGCAAACCTTGGCACATTAATTTTATAATACAAAGGAATTATACGAGGGGATAATTATTTTTGATGAAAAGTTTCTGTAATCAAGATTCACAAAGTTTCCGTGAGCATGAACAAAGTTCAAGGAGCTCTCCCACTTCAACAATGCTTGTCTCTCTCACTTTCACTTTCCTTTTTGAAAAGTTTTTAGGTTCCCCTATTTTTTTTGTTTTTAAACTATATAAAAGCACTCAACAGAAATAAATGACTCTCTAAAACTTCCGGGTTGTCTCCCTGGCAGCGCTTTCTTTAAATCCATTAAGCTAGGCATTTAGTGCTCAAGTAACGAATCCACCCGGATCCCAAGGTATATCGAAGCCAATTTTAATTAACAATGATTTGTAATTTAGTAGTGAGCACAAAGTAACATATATCAAGCAATGACGAAGTCGAACTCTCTTCCTATGCATCGGCATGTCATAAAAGAACAATTCATGCACACCAAGTAAAGGCCAATGCATAGTATAACCAGTTTCTTGCAATTCTATCGTATTGGAAATATAGAGAGGTGGAGATATAGTTCCTCTCTCAAAATAATTGCAAGTAGGAGCAGCAAGCACATGCATATCACATTCATCAAAATTATCATGTGCAACAGTTAAAGGCAACCCATCAATATAATCCTTAATAAGCACAAACTTCTCCGATATAGTGTAGTCAGGAGAATTCAAAAAGATAATAGGACTATCATGCGTGGGTGCAATAGCAAAAATTTCATGTTTAACATAAGGAACTATAGCAAGTTCATCTCCATAAGCATAATTCATATTGGCATCTTGGCCACAAGCATAGCAAGCATAATCAAAAAGGGATATTTCAAACAAATTCAAGGGATCATAGCAATCATCGTAGCAATCATCCTTCGGTAAGCACGAAGGGGAATTAAACAATGTATGAGTTGAAGAGTTACTCTCATTAGAAGGTGGGCATGGGTGATCAATCCGCTCTTCCTCCTTTTGTTCTTCGCTCTCCTCGTCATCTTTTTCATATAATGATCTCACAGTTTCATCAATTTCTTCTTCCATAGCTTCCTGCAAAATATTAGTCTCTTCTTGGACAGCGGAGACTTTCTCAATAAATTCATTAATATTGTAATTGTATTCATAATTTTCATAGCAATATCTAAGTATAGCAAGATTTTCAGGCCTATAAACATCATCATCTAAAGCTTCATACTTTCCAAACAAAGATTCAATTTCATAAGCAGCCTTAAAAGCAACAAATTCTTCTATTTGTTCCACATCATAGTAATCATATCTACCATTAGCATAAGAAGCTAAGGTTTCATTATCATTGAATTTGCATGAAAAGGCATGGTGTGGAGCCTTCATCCTAGAGCAACAAATAATATCATATCTCAAGCATAGTTGATGAGCATACCAACGCAACATATTAATTTGATCCCATAATAGTTTCCCTTTTTGTGTAAAGCGATAATCCCTAAAGTATTCATGTTGATCCAACGTGTCTCCCATTATAAAGTTGAATGGGGTTTTCTTAGGATTATCAAAGTAGTACATAATATCGCTCACATAATGAGAATCGAGGGTTTTAGGAGTTACCCCATCTCCATGAGTAGCAAGTACACCTAATTTTTTTGGTATTTCATGTTCCATATCCATAACTAAAGATAGAGAACAACTATGAACAACAAATAAAAATTACTTAGTGATAGAGCAAACAAGCACACACGAGAATATTCACCCCACGGTATGACTCCCCGGCTACGGCACCAGAAAAGGTCTTGATAACCCACAAGTGTAGGGGATCGCAACAGTTTTTGATAAGTAAGAGTGTCGAACCCAACGAGGAGCTAAAGGTAGAATAAATATTCCCTCAAGTTCTATCGACCACCGATACAACTCCACGCACGCTTGACATTCGCTTTACCTAGAACAAGTATGAAACTAGAAGTACTTTGTAGGTGTGATAGGATAAGTTTGCAAGATAATGAAGAACGCGTAAATAAAAAGAAGGGGTTGTTTAGATAAAGATGCAATAAAGTAAGTATTAGTAGAGAGCTTTTTGTTACAAGAAATTTATTTGTCCAAGGCAATCAATAACTAGACCGGTAATCACTATCCCAATTTTATTTGAGGGAGAGGCATAAGCTAACATACTTTCTCTACTTGGATCATATGCACTTATGATTGGAACTCTAGCAAGCGTCTGCAACTACTAAATATTCATTAAGGTAAAACCCAACCATAGCATTAAAGTATCAAGTCCCCTTTTATCCCATACACAACAATCCCCTTACTCGGGTTTGTGTTTCAGTCACTCACGCAACCCACTGTAAGCGAATCATGAACGTATTGCAACACCCTACAGCGGTAATCCCTCATGATTGCGCGACATGGAGGGCACCATAGGACAACACCAATAATAAAACATGCAACTCAAATCAATCACGATCATCAATTAACCCATAGGACAAAACGGATCTACTCAAACATCATAAGATAGCCATACATCATTGGGAAATAATATATAGCGTTGAGCACCATTTTTAAGTAGAGATTACAGTGGGTAAGAGAGAGGTTACACCACTGCATAGAGGGAGGAAGAGCTGGTGATGAAGGCGGTGAAGTAGTTGGTGAAGATCGCGGTGATGATGATGGCCCCCGGCAGCGTTCTGGCGCCACCGGAAGCAAGGGGGAGAGAGGCCCCCTTCTTCTTCTTATTCCTTGACCTCCTCCCTAGATGGGAGAAGGGTTTCCCCTCTGGTCCTTGGCTCCCATGGCGTGGGAGGGGCGAGAGCCCCTCCGAGAATGGATCTATCTCTCTGTTTCTGCGTTCTCTGATTCTGCCCCTTCACTATTTCTTTTATATCTAGAGATCCGTAACTCCAATTGGGGTGAATCTTTCGCCAAGTTTTTTCTCATAAAATTAGCTTTCTTGCGGAAAAAGAAGAGCGTCAACCGCCTTACGGGTGGCCCACGAGAGTCCAGGGCGCGCCCAGGGGGGAGGGCGCGCCCCCCTGTCTCGTGGGCACCCGTGACACCGTTTCGCGTTGATTCTTCCTCCGGAAAATCCCAAATATTACAAAATAATTCTCCGTCGGTTTTTATCCCATTTGGATTCTGTTTGATATTGGGTTTCTGCGAAACATAAAACATGCAACAAACAGGAACTGGCACTGGGCACTGGATCAATATGTTAATCCCAAAAAATAGTATAAAAAGTTGCCAAAAGTATATGAAAGTTGTAGAATATTGGCATGGAACAATCAAAAATTATAGATACGACAGAGACGTATCAAGGGACTCAGTGAAGGATCTACACTATGGTGGACGAGGGCGTCGGTTAAGCAGATTCGGTGCGGTGGACCATGATGGCGGTCAACGAGATCTAGAGCGGTGGACAAGCCAGTCGCTGAAGCGGCTCCGGTGAAGTGGTGAGTTGGCAGTTGGGGGTTCCAACGTGCAGAAGGTAGATCCAGCAGGGTGTGAGGTCCACCGCTACGGCGGAGGACTAGATTCGGCAGCTTGCCGTGGTTGGGGGGGCGGGGAGGGGAAGGGGAGGGGGTCTGGGGAAGAATGTTTGGGGCAAAGAGGGGAAAATGCCCTTTTCCGTTCATGTGGTAGGGATAAAACAGGAATATCACAGGGCTAAACTTTTGGGCGCGAGATATTTTGATGTGAGCGGGAATTTTGAAAGCTTTTGGCACCTGAAATTATATTCTGCTCTTGTACGGCCGACTATGATATCATGGCCGAGAATTTGTTTGTTTTGCATGCAAAAAAGTGCAAGTTTTGAAAATCAATGTTTCCAACTCGAAACTTAGATTGTCCATTCAATTCAAATATGGATCATTGAGCTAGTACAAGCAAATACCATCATACGGTCCAATTCAAATGATATTCCAAATGTGTTTATCCTAAATATGATGACAAAAGCAAAAATGTCTATGTGTATGAATAAAGTGGATGATTATAGAGTTTGAACATGCTCGTTTGTGTATATCTCTAGGTTTGATATATGAATTTGAAATCACAAAATCCCGGCTTAAAAAATGTACCTCCGTTTAAATGAATTACAAAAGCTAATGATCGAGTCGAATTCCAAAATTCCAATCTTAGGTTTGTAATTCCGGTACATCAAGGTATATGACGCATGTTCAAAAGTATCATTATCTCATAGTCCAAATTGTGAAACAAATTGATCAACCATGAGTGCACACACTATTGACCATGTATATATCAATTACGCTAAAGTCCCTCAAATATATACACCTCACTCTTTGTCTGAAGCCAACCCCCCCCCCCCACACACACACAGAAGTTGTCCTCTCCCCCAAACACCAACACACGAGCACATTAACACCCCTCTCTCTTCTAAAGTCCAGACCCCAATATATGTCTCTATAACTTTGTCTCTCAGGCATGCACACATCTCTTCCCCCACTCTCTAGGTCTCCCGGCATCTCTCTTTCCCAAGCACACACACTATGTAGAGTGTATCTTTCCCACACACACAAAATGTCGCCCCCAAACGTCTATCTCCCTAGTTATGTGGTTCTCGCACACTCACCTCACACACCACCCGCACTGCAAACAAGCACACTTTGTCTCCTTGTCCACCACTCTCCTCTTTTTGTCTCTCCCACATGCGGACCTGCCCCAGCTCCTTCCATGTATACATGTATGTCGTGACTCTTTCCATAGCTCCCTAATGTATCATCGTTCTCAATCTCGCACATTGTTCTCTACACCATCTATTCTAGATCTCTCATGAAGTCCCTATCACACACACGATGACTCGCTTCCCTTGCGTCTCTGTACATAGGCCAATTTCAAACAACATCAACATTGTCTCCCTATCTATACGCCATTTATGGACAAAAACAACCCCTCTCTCGCCCCCTATCTTCCTCTCTCTCTCACTCTCTCCGTCACTAGCTCTCTCTCACTACACCACAACACCGATGTAATGGCATGTAATCTGCCGGGAGAAAGCTCCTAAAACGGCATACTGACTGCCGGGATGGTAGTTCTCCCGGCAGATAGAACCGCCACGAGAACGGCTGTCGGGGATTACTTCTCCCGGCAGATAGATATCTCCCGACAGTTTATCTGCCGTGACATATGTATTTCCCGGCAGTTAGTTTTCTCCCGGCAGGTTCCTTAGTGCAAAGGGATTTTAGGTATCAGCAATGCAACTGCCGGTAAAAACTTGTTGGCCCGGCAGTTTGTATGCCATCACATTGATAAAATAGAATTCTGGGCAGCATATATCTATAATTTAATAACAATTCACAATGTCTAATTTAATATCCATGCACAATGTTTTAGCAAATCAGGGCATCACACAATTTATGCATACACTTCAATCAGAGTTACATTTAGGCCGCATACTTCATTCGATAAACATAGGAAGAAAATATAACGAGTACATATATATATTTCGAGATGGCACATAACCAAATGAAGTTGTGCCACAAAAGGGGAAGTGGCTTAACAGCCACCAAAATGGGCAGAGCTAGTCTCCAGGTTTAACAAACAGTTTCTAGATATGCCACATAACCAAAATAAAGTTGTGCCACAACAGGGGAAATGGCCATACAGTGGCTTAACAGCCACCAAAATGGGCAGAGCTAAGTCTCTAGGTTCAACAAACATATTACATTATCATCCCAACACTAAAAATTGAAGGTCTTCCAGATCTTCAACTACTTGTAGATCTTCGAAACCACCAACTTGTTGTGTATGTTTGGGAAACCTGCAACGGACCGGAAACTCAAAATGAAGCTCTTGTTTCAGATTTTAAATGAACACATTAAGGATTATGACATAGCAAGGAATAATACATAATTATATCAAACAGGAATTCTTTGACCTGCACATTCAAAATTCTTCCATGGGCAAATATGGAAAAACAGGAACCTGAGTTGAGTTGTAAAAGGAGTATATAATGCGTAGTTTGAATGCCAATTTACATTTCACATGTTTAGGTACTGGATGCAAACTGAATCATATATTCTTCCATGTAAAACACTTAGACTAAACACATGCATGTACATGATGCTACATTCCAAGAGCACAAGCTATGAAGATGTAATAATATATAATAGTCCAGTAAGTAACTAATTATTCTGGACTTTGGAAAGCAGAACGCCACTGGACAATGGACACATGCACTGAAAATAAAGAATGGCCACCAGTACACTTTGTACAGGGAGGTTTGAAAGATCACCATATATGTAGTCTCACCCAAATATTCAAAGGGGCTTAACGCCGCTGGACAAGGGAAGCTTCATATTCATATACTACCAAAGTTGTTTTGTTGGCTATCTAATAACGACTCTTGAAATAGATTATTTGTATACAATGGTATACAACAAAAATGGTTGAACAGGCAAAAAAATCAAGGTTGTAAGTTCTGATTGTAATGTTTATGTATTTTAACCAGCAAAATTATTATTGTTGTTGTGTGGTGCAAAAGATGTGAATATTGATCTAATGTGCTCAATTTTTGGCATTTTTTGGTAAAAGGAAAAAAGAGCGACTTTCTCTATCTACAAAGAAAAAGAAAGAAAACTCGCAATTGTAAACAAAGTATAGTACTGTAGCTCAACCATAATTTCATATTTATGTCACATATATGTGTACTGATCACTAAACTCGACAGCTGTGGGCCCTACATTTACATCCTTTGTGAGAAAGCATCGAATGCAGGGAAAGTCTGTGTCCAAAAGAACAGCTCATGAGAGCTTAGCCTTTCTAGTGACCCAATATGGTAAGAGAAATATGTATATTACCTCCTCAGCTTGCTTATGGTCGCATTGCTGCATTTGTCGTTGACTTGTCCACTTACAACTACATACATAGAAGCAAAAGAGTATTAAGCAATCAACCATGATAGTCATTGTAAATTTAGCAAAAGAACCCAAGCTTACATGCTTGTAAGGCCATGCGATACATCGCCCTTGAGCTTGCCCCATGGTTGTCATGTCCCCAACACCATGAGGCAGAATAGCATCCCTTTTTATTACATAGTTCACGACGACCTTACAATTTTGAGAGCCAAGCTTCTGACCACCTACCTCATCTCTCCGATCAACTAATAGAATTCTAGCTTTTGCCACGGGGCTATTATGATCCCGGTAAACATTATAAAGTATCACACCCCTTCCTTTCTGAGGAATAATGAAAAAGAAGTTAGATAAGCGGAAGTGATTCTTTTCCATCCTATAGAAACTAGAGGCAAAGTATAAACATAGTAAAATCTGACCTGATGATTTTTCTGCGTGATTGGAACTTCTTTCCATAGGGATGTTGCCATCTTATTTCGATGAAGTGTCACATCCTTATCTTGTTGCACTGTTGCCTTCTTCTTTTGGGAAATGGCAGCTGCCCTCTCTTGCAACACCTCATATTGAGCAGGGGGGATTGGACATTGTATTCCTGAGTGAATGGGGATTAGACATTGTAATCCTGAGTGAATGCTGCTACCTTCTTTTGCAAAAGTGCCCCTTCTGTCTTCTTTTGCAAAATGGTTGCCTCCTTCTCTCGTCGCACCTCAAAGGTAGGGGTGGCAGATCCTACACTATCTTCTTGTCTATATGCACCTTCATGTCCATATGCATCTGCATCTACCCTCTGGAGCGAGGCATACCGTGGACTGAACTCAACTTTTTGTCTAGCATTTGATTGTAACAACAATCTTTTCATTTGTAGAAATTCATCCTTAAGACTTGTAACTACTGATTGGAAATCATTCTTGAGTTGATCTACACGCTCATGTAGAAGCGCATTTTCTTGTCGAGCTTCCTTTGCTTCTTCCTTGCCCATTTGAAGCTCCGTTGATTTGAGCTTTCTAGTTCTTGGCATGCCCAAACCTGCAGCACTTGGTCCTAGACCTTTACACCTGACATACCCATTCCTCTCCTTTGTAGTTACATGCGAGAAGAGGTCACCTTGCTGGATGGTTTTTTTCCGAAAGTTCTGGACGCTCATTCTCCATATTTTCTATCTTTTTCTACAAGACATAACATATGATTCATTAACACAGTGATAATGTAGTGTTGCTTCAACTAATAACTTCAAAGCAAATAGGTTTCTAAAACTACTTCAAATACTTACAAACATATTTGCTGCAGCCACACTTGAAGGGGCAATGGTCTTCTTGCACTTGTGTGTTTCCATAAAAACTTCATGTCTATGAGGGGGATATCCATTCTTCATATGCTGCCATTTATTTTCAAGTAGTTAGATCAGAATAATCTAGAAATGATGGCAAAATAATTTGTGCAAGTAAGACTTATATGTACCATTTCATGAGAAACACGAGCATGACTTTTACTGCCTGATGTATGCAATAATTCCATCTTCTTTCGGTTTTGTTTCCCTTGCTGGCTACGCTTCTTCCCTCTTTCACTTTTCCAAAAGGCAACGAGTTCTTCCCAATCTGTTGGGCTAACTCTATTATCAAGGACAACTAGGAGTTTCTCATCGGTCTTGTCATCAAAATACAAAGTCTTCAACTCTGATTTGAAATCCCTCCATTTCTTGGCAGCACTTCCCATGACCCAATCCTTAAGTTTGTCATCCACAACATAATACATCTGTTTTCAAGCATGTGTAAATGTATCAAGCATGTGTAATTATACAATGTAAGGGCGATGTATTAGATAAATGGGCGCATTATATTATACCTTTAAGGTTGTCCATAATTGAATTTTTTGCTCAACTTCAACCATTCTCCAATCAGTGTGACTAAGAGATATTTTACTTTTCACAAGTGTGGAGATGAAGTTGGAAAACTCTGAGGCATTGTCCCCAACTGGTTGTCCATCTTCATTGTACTGCACACGAATTGGTGGCACTGTCCCCAATCTATCATACACATTATGCATTCTAGTGCGCTTTTTGCCCTTCTTCCCTTTTGTTTCTTGACCCAACTCATGGTCTAAACATGGACAGTAGTAGGCTATCATACACTTAACTAACAGACTATATGCACAAATATTAGAGTGTAGCGACCAGACCTCTAACAGTCTGATCTCTGTGCTCAAGTGTCATCCCTGGATCAGTAATGCTGACACCACACAGTACTTGAAGGATTTATAACAGAGTAGCAATCACACACTTATTACATCGAATGTCTCAAGAGAGAACTTATTAAAATAAATATGGCTTAAGGCCATCTAAATGCGATAACAGCGGAAGGCTTGGACGAATAAGCGAGTCCATCAACTCCAACGGCATCACTGAGTATAGAACCACGACCTAAGCACCTTACTCATTGTCTGAAAAGTCTGCAACATGAAATGTTGCAGCCCGAAAACGGGTCAGCACATGGAATATGGTGGCAATGTAACACATAGAGAATAATAATGGAATAAGCTATACTACATGCATATTTGGCTGGTGGAAAGCTCTATGGTTACAGTTTTGCGTAAAGCCCATTTTTCCCTACTGCAAAGGAATAAATTTATTTAACTATCATGGTGGTTGTTAAACATTGAGAATGGTTGACAGCATTCTCAATCCCAATTAAAAGTAATCATTAAAACCCAACAAAATTAATTAAAGTAACATGATGAGATTCACCTGATATCCAAGTACTAGATACTCAAGATGTCCATAACCGGGACATGGCTAACCATGATTAGTTTGTTACACTCTGCAGAGGTTTGCGCACTTTTCCCCACATGACTCGATCTCCTCCGTTTGGATTCTCGCACTACATGGTGTTTGAGAAACGGATGACCGAGACATAGTCTTTCAGAAGCGCTTGCACCTTACGAACGGGTAGACCGTACCAACCTACATCCCCTACATTAGGTAGTCTACCGTTGTAAGAGTTCGCACGACTTAGTCAACTATGCTAGAGCCCATAGTAGCATGTGGCTGCACACGGAAGTTTCTAGCATGAATAATCTCATGATCCCTTTGAGCCTGGGTGGCGGTCCGAAGAAAAACAGGCAAATCCTGGAAACCAGGTACCTCAATCCACCCAGATGTGTGTTTAAGTTGCCACCTTAAATAAACCATTAATTAACAAACTCACATCTGTCATGGATACACTTACCCAATCCACGTCTACTAGCATAGCATGGCATAATAAGCAAACGTAGAAGTAACTCCCAAAGGTTTGATAATAAAACAGGTAATAGGTACTACCTCATCTACTTCCCAACCCACATATTAATTAGATCCTAGTCATGCAATGTTTGAGGATTGATCTAATGCATAAAAACTGGGTAGTAGAAAAGATATGATCAAAGTGTTACTTGCCTTGCTGATGATCCGCGAAACCTAGAGACTCGAAGTAACAGGTGGCGCACTCCGGGTATTCTATCGCAGACAAACAAACAAGCATACAATAAGTACTCATCTAATGCACAGGTAAAACTCGAATAAAAGATCTAACCAAAAAGTTCAACTTAAGACCTCCGATGTCGCAAAAAGAATCAAATCAAACGAAGCAACGGAAGTCAAACGGCGAAAGAAAAGAGCTCCATTTTACTAATCTGGATCTAAGTCAAATTTTACAGAGGCAAAAACTTTTTTAATTTGGTTATTCGGAAAGAGGGTTTCGAGACGAAATTCCAGGCGCTTGAATCGGTTGGTTCCGATAAACGAGCGTAAAGTTATACTAAAACGAAAATCGGATCAGAAATCGCGATCAGAAAAATCGCGGAATAAATCCGAGAAAAAGAAAAACGACGAACAGGTTAACGAACGAACGTTCGTTAACTAGATCTAATCTGACGAACACGTTCGTTAAAACGAACGAACGAGCGAACGCTCGCTATTTAATCGAACCGAAAAAATAAACCGAATCTAATAAAAAAAGGAATCTAAAAAACCGGCGAAAACCGACGGAAAACCGATCGGTTTTTTCTAAAAAAACGGCGCGAATAACGAGGAAACCTCGGCGGCGGTCGGCGGCGGCTCCGGCAGCGACGACGGCGGCGGCTGGCGCGGGGCTCGAGGCAGCGCGGGCTAGGGTTTGGCGGCGACGGCGGGCTGGGCTGGCGCGGGCGGCTGGTGGGCTGGGGGCGGCTCGGGCGGCGCTATTTAAAGGCTGCCCCCGGGAGGAGTCCCGCTCGGGTACGGCCCGTAGGTCGGTTCGTTTTTTTTAAATAATTTCGCGCAGAAAATCAAACGAAAGAAATACTAAACAGACTCCAAAAATCCCGAAATAAATTTTCCCCGGCTTCTAAAATCAAGCCGGACCAGATGAACATTTATTTGGGGTATAAATGCAATTTTGAAAAACGCGCATTTTTCCTAAATCCAAAATAAAAAGGCGAAAAACTCCAAAATAAAATCCTATTTGATTTTTTTATTAAATCTTCATTATTTCTTTATTTTGGGAAAGTCATTTTATTCCCTCTCTCAAATTTTGATAGTAGAAATAATTGAAGATAAAATGAAAAATCAAATGATCCTATTTTCAAAATTTAAGAAAACTCAAATATGAAAATAACGAAATCCCCAACTCTCTCCGTGGGTCCTTGAGTTGCGTAGAATTTCTAGGATCGAGCCAACAATGCAAAAAAAAATATGATATGCAATGATGATCTATGTATAACATTCCAAATTGAAAATTTGGGATGTTACAAACCTACCCCCCTTAAGATGAATCTCGCCCTCGAGATTCGGGTTGGCTAGCAAATAGGTGATGGTGGGCCTTGAGCAGATCTTCCTCTCGCTCCCAGGTGGCTTCTTCCTCGCTGTGGTGGCTCCACTGAACTTTGCAAAACTTGATGACCTTGCTGCAGGTGACTCGGCTAGCATACTCCAGAATCTTAACTGGTTTCTCTTTATAGGTCAGATCGTTGTTCAACTGAATCGCTTCTAGTGGCATAGTATCTCTCAGTGGTATATCCGCCATCTCTGCTTTAACTGAGAAACATGGAACACATCGTGAACACCTGACAATCCCTCGGGTAATTCCAACTTGTACGCAACTTCTCCCATGCGCTCCAAAACTTTGTATGGCCCCACAAAATGTGGCGCTAGCTTTCCTTTAACTCCAAAACGCTTAACTCCTTGAAGCGGAGATACTCGGAGATAAACTCTGTCTCCGACTTCATATTCTGCCTCCTTGCGTTTTGAATCCGCATAGCTCTTCTGCCTTGACTGGGCTACCTTGAGCCTATCGCGAATCAACTTTACTTTCCGTTCAGACTCCTTAATCAAATCTGGTCCAAACAACTGGCGGTCTCCAACCTCATCCCACAACAACGGGGTCCTGCACCTCCTTCCGTACAAGGCTTCGAAAGGGTGCCATCTTCAAACTAGTTTGGTAGCTGTTGTTATAAGAAAACTCCGCATATGGCAAGTTGTCATCCCAACTTGATCCATAATCCAAGGCACATGCTCTCAGCATATCCTCCAAAATCTGGTTAACTCTCTCAGTTTGTCCATCTGTCTGTGGATGAAAAGTTGTACTAAACTCTAGTCTGGTTCCCAATGTTTCGTGCAACTGCTTCCAGAACTTTGAGGTGAACTGGGTTCCTCTATCTGATACGATACTCCTCGGAACTCCATGCAAGCATACAATCCTGGTCATGTATATCTTAGCCAATTTGGCACTGCTGTAGGTAGTCTTTACTGGAATGAAATGAGCTACCTTCGTCAAACGATCGACTACAACCCAAATCGAGTCATAGCCTGAACGGGTCCTGGGCAATCCCGTGATGAAATCCATACCTAGTTTATCCCACTTCCATTCGGGTATAGGCAATGGCTGTAGCAATCCTGCTGGCTTCTGATGTTCTGCCTTCACTCTCTGACATGCATCACAAACTGCTACATACTCTGCAATATCCTTCTTCATTCCGGTCCACCAGAAAGTTTCCTTCAAATCCAAATACATCTTGGTATTTCCGGGGTGGATCGAATACGGCGAATCATGTGCCTCTTGCAAAATCAACTTCTGAATCTTCGGATCACTTGGCACGTAAACGCGGTCCTCAAACCATAAGGTATCGTGCTCATCCTCACGAAATCCCTTAGCTTTTCCCTTGCTCATCCTCTCCTCAATAGAAGCAACTTCCTTATCTGTCTTTTGAGCTTCTCTGATTTTATCCATCAAAGTAGACTAAATCTCCAACGCTGCTACATAGACTCTAGGAACTATTTCCAAACATAGCTCCCGGAATTCCTCTGCTAATTCTTTTGGTAAACCTCCGGTCATTAGGGTGTTGACATGGCTCTTGCGGCTCAACGCGTCTGCTACAACGTTAGCCTTTTCGGGGTGATAATGCAATCTCATATCATAATCTTTAATAAGCTCCAACCATCTCCTCTGCCTGAGATTTAACTCCTTCTGCGTGAAGATGTACTTCAAACTCTTGTGATCCGTGTACACCTCACAGTGGTTCCCAATAAGAAAATGTCTCCAAGTTTTCAGTGCGTGCACTACGGCTGCTAACTCCAAATCATGAGTAGCATAATTTAACTCATGAGGCTTAAGCTATCGCAAAGCATACGAAACAACTCTTCCTCCTGCATAAGCACTGCTCCAAGTCCTCGACGTGAAGCGTCGCAATATACTTCGTAATCCTTGCTTTGATCTGGCAGAATTAACACTGGTGAGGTAACCAAACGCTTCTTCAACTCTTGGAAACTAGCCTCACACTCCTCAGTCCATATGAACTTGGTATCATTCTTCAACAATTATGTCATAGGCTTCGCAATCTTCGAGAATTTCTCAATGAATCTCCGGTAGTATCCTGCGAGTCCAAGGAAACTCCGGATCTCTCCAATTGTTGTTGGTGCTTCCCAGTTTGTCACCGTGGCAACTTTAGTGGGGTCTACTGCTATAGCTTCTCCGGATATAACATGTCCGAGAAATCCAACTTCCTTTAGCCAAAACTCACACTTACTGAACTTGGCATACAATTGATGTTCTCTGAGCTTCTCGAGTACCAAACGCAAGTGCTCCTTATGTTCTTCTTCATTCTTTGAGTAGACCAAAATATCGTCAATGAATACCACAACGAACTTATCCAAAAACTCCATAAACACCTTGTTCATCGTGTTCATAAAATAGGCTGAGGCGTTAGTCAGACCAAATGACATAACGGTATACTCATACAGCTCGTACCTGGTGGTAAAAGTCGTCTTAGGTATATCCTGCTCCCGAATCTTCAACTGATGGTATCCTGATCGCAAATCGATCTTGGAAAATACCTTAGCTCCTTGCAATTGGTCAAACAAGTCGTTGATCATCGGCAACGGGTATTTGTTCTTAATGGTCACTTCATTCAATCCTCGATAATCAACAACCATTCTTAATGATCCATCCTTCTTCTCCACTAGAAGTACTGGCGATCCCCAAGGCGAAGAACTTGGGCGAATAAAACCTTTGTCCAGCAACTCCTTAATCTGCTTCTTAATTTCCTCCAAATCTTGGGCTGGCATCCTATACGGTCTCTTAGATATCGGCATAGTGCCTGGCAGTAGTTCAGTCAGAAACTCAATGTCTCTGTCCGGCGGCATGCCTGGCAACTCTTCCGGAAACACGTCCGGATAATCCCTTACCACTGGTACTTCCTCCTGCACAACTCCTGATAAGGAATTTACATGTGCCCTCCTCGGCTCATGCCGTGATACATACTTGATTCTCCTTCCTTCAGGGGTGGTAAGCAAAATCGACTTACTGGCGCAATCTATATTCCCTCCGTACTTTCATAACCAATCCATGCCTAATATCACATCCAATCCTTGCGATTCCAGAACTATTAGGTCCGAGGGAAATACATAGTGTCCAATCCTTAATGGATGTCGATCACACCATATACTAGCCATATATTCTGCTTCGGGTGAGGTTACTAGCATGGGTGACCTAAGGGCTTGGGTTGGTAATTTATATTTATCCATAAATCCCCTTGATATGTATGAATGCGATGCACCAGTATCAAAAAGAACAACTGCAGTAAATGTCTTAACCAAAAACTTACCTATTACTGCGTCTGGCTGAGCTTCAACCTCCTCCACGTTAACGTGGTTCACCTGTCCCTTGTTGAAAGGGTTCGACTTATTTCCTGAGCTTCCATTGTCGTTACCATTTTGGGCTTCTGGACATTCATTTGCATAATGCCCAGTCTTACGGCACTTAAAACAAGTGATATGGCTCAGGTCTACCTTGGATGGTGTTGACGGGTTGGTGCGGTTTTGTCCATTGCTTCCTCCATTCCCGTTTCCATTCTTTGTGCCGTTATGATTGTGCGAGCTGCCTCCTCCGTGAGTATGCTGAAATTGCCCTCCCGACTTCGGGGTAAAGCGTAGTTTCTGCTGAGCTCCAGAATTGTACTTCCCCTGTCCATACTTCCTCTTGCGATTGTCAATCTGCTGCTGCTTCCCTTCAATCATAAGTGCACGGTCTACTAACTCCTGGGAGTTATTGAAGGTGGCTACCTTCAACTGCATGCTCAGCTCATCATTCAGTCCTTCTAGAAACTTCTCCCGCTTAGCTGCGTCCGTAGCAACGTCATCTGGGGCATAACGTGCTAGCTTACTGAAGTCATCCACATACTGGCCAACTGTCCGTCCTCCTTGGCGTAAGTTGCGAAACTCGCGCTTCTTCATGACCATAGCTCCTGCTGAAACATGGGCAGTACGGAAGGCTTGCTGAAACTGATCCCATGTGACAGTATCTACAGGGTAAGTGGCTGTAAAATTCTCCCACCATGCTGATGCGGGTCCTTCGAGCTGATGTGCGGCAAACTTCACCTTTTCCCCATCTGTACATCCTGCAGTGATCAACTCCCTCCCTATCTTACGGAGCCAATCATCTGCTACTATCGGCTCGGTGCTACTGGAAAACACCGGCGGATTCAGCCTTAAGAAACGAGTCAAATGGTCAACAGGTGGTGGTGGTGGTGGGTTGTTGTTGTTGTTGCCTTGGTTCTGTACCAATGTTTGAATCAAGGCATTCTGCTGCTGAATCAACTGAGTGATCTCCGGCGGGAAAACAAATTCGGGGTCGCGTCTCGGAGGCATCTGAGGGTTTATAGAAGAGACGAGAGTTAAGAATAGAATGAGGTCTAGTGAGATAACACTACCCATATGCACATGAGACAAAAACACACAATATCACTCCAATCAATTCAAACAAGGGCATACAACGGTCTAACTATCGTTACAAAAGTGCTGGGGCTAAAACTAATTTTTAATGGGGGAAATTCTACTACTGTTATGGTGGTCAACTAGAAAAACTGCTCCGATGAAGATTCCATGATATCTGCTCCAGCTTCATCAACAAAGTCATCATCACTATCGTCGGGATCCGAGTCGGTGTCGTCGATGATGATATAATTATCCGGACAAGTGGGTTCGTCATCTTCTCCTCTGGGTGCTGAACCTCCCATGAATACTCCAATCTTCTCCTTAAGGTCGCAGTTCTGTCTTACAAGAGCGACGATCTCTTCCATATAGTCTTTACGTGTAGCCTTGAGTTCCTCTTCTAGCTCCTTGATCTTGGTCATAGCCTTCTGCAGATCCTCCATGTCTGCGCACATCTGATTCTCCTGGCGTCGGATGTGCTGGTTTAATTCTTGGATATAAGCTGCGATTGATCTATCCTTCCTGGTGTTGATCATCTCCCAATGCTCATCTCGGCGCCCACAAATCTGGTAGATAGTATTCTTGAGATCGTTGTGGTAAACTTCTCCAATTCGTCCCATGGCGATGTGGGCTGCCATGCTCTTTCCTAGGCTCCATGTTGGTGCATCAAAGGAAAACTCTATGGGCTCCGTGACTGGTGCAAATGTCCTTCCTGGAGTGTGGACTTGAATCATCCAGTGCTCCTCTTCGGGTAAAGTGGCATTGAAGGTCCGGTGAAGCTTGGTACTCCTATGTTCAGGTATCTAGTGACTTCCTTCAAGTGATATCCAAAAGGTGAGTCTTCATCTGGTTGTGTGAACTTGTTCCTTGCATCCGCCATCCTAAAGAATAGAAAAGATGAGGAGTCAGAAATGAGAAGAAAGAGTAGTGATCTAGGGCTTTAGCTTAGTGGCCGTGTCCTACAGTCAGCGTGTGCTCTGATACCATCTTTGTAGCGACCAGACCTCAAACAGTCTGATCTCTGTGCTCAGGTGTCATCCCTGGATCAGTAATGCTGACACCACACAGTACTTGAAGGATTTATAACAGAGTAGCAATCACACACTTATTACATCGAATGTCTCAAGAGAGAACTGATTAAAATAAATATGGCTTAAGGCCATCTAAATACGATAACAACGGAAGGCTTGGAAGAATAAGCGAGTCCATCAACTCCAACGGCATCACTGAGTATAGAACCGCGACCTAAGCACCTTACTCGTCGTCTGAAAAGTCTGCAACATGAAACGTTGCAGCCCGAAAACGGGTCAGCACATGGAATATGCTGGCAATGTAACACATAGAGAAATATGATGGAATAAGATATACAACATGCATATTTGGCTGGTGGAAAGCTCTATGGTTACAGTTTTGCGTAAAGCCAATTTTTCCCTACTGCAAAGGAATAAATTTATTTAACTATCATGGTGGTTGTTAAACATTGAGAATGGTTGACAGCATTCTCAATCCCAATTAAAAGTACTCAATAACAACCCAACAATATTAATTAAAGTAACATGATGAGATTCACATGATATCCAAGTACTAGATACTCAAGATGTCCATAACCGGGGACACGGCTAACCATGATTAGTTTGTTACACTCTGCAGAGGTTTGCGCACTTTTCCCCACATGACTCGATCTCCTCCGTTTGGTTTCTCGCACTACATGGTGTTTGAGAAACGGATGACCGAGACATAGTCTTTCAGAAGCGCTTGCACCTTACGTAACGGGTAGACCGTACCAACCTACATCCCCTACATCAGCTAGTCTACCACTGTAAGAGTTCGCACGACTTAGTCAACTATGCTAGAGCCCATAGTAGCATGTGGCTGCACACGGAAGTTTCTAGCATGAATAATCTTATGATCCCTTTGAGCCTGGGTGGCGGTCCGAAGAAAAACAGGCAAGTCCTGGAAACCAGGTACCTCAATCCACCCAGATGTGTGTTTAAGTTGCCACCTTAAATAAACCATTAATTAACAAACTCACATCTGTCATGGATACACTTACTCAATCCACGTCTACTAGCATAGCATGGCATAATAAGCAAACGTAGAAGTAACTCCCAAAGGTTTGATAATAAAACAGGTAATAGGTACTACCTCATCTACTTCCCAACCCACATATTAATTAGATCCTAGTCATGCAATGTTTGAGGATTGATCTAATGCATAAAAACTGGGTAGTAGAAAAGATATGATCAAAGTGTTACTTGCCATGCTGATGATCCGCAAAACCTAGAGACTCGAAGTAACAGGCGGCGCACTCCGGGTATTCTATCATAGAGAAACAAACAAGCATACAATAAGTACTCATCTAATGCACAGGTAAAACTCGAATAAAACATCTAACCAGAAAGTTCAACTTAAGAACTCCGGTGTCGCAAAAAGAATCAAATCAAACGAAGCAACGGAAGTCAAACGGCGAAAGAAAACATCTCTGTTTTACTAATCTGGATCTACAGAGGCAAAAACTTTTTTAAGTTGGTTATTCGGAAAGAGGGTTTCGAGACGAAACTCCAGGCGCTTGAATCGCCTGGTTCCGATAAACGAGCGTAAAGTTATACTAAAATGAAAATCGGATCAGAGATCGCGATCAGAAAAATCGCGGAATAAATCCGAGAAAAAGAAAAACGACGAACAGGTTAATGAACGAATGTTCGTTAACTAGATCTAATCTGACGAACACGTTCGTTAAAACGAACAAATGAGCGAACGCTCGCTATTTAACCAAACCAAAAAAATAATCCGAATCTAATAAAAAACGGAATCTAAAAAAACCGGCGAAAACCGACGGAAAACCGATCGGTTTTTTTCTAAAAAACAGCGCGGATAACGAGGCAACCTCGGTGGCGGTCGGCGGCGGCGGCGGGCGGCGGCAGCGGCGGCGGCTGACGGCGGCGGTGGCGGCGGCTGGCGCGGGGCTCGAGGCGGCGCGGGCTAGGGTTTGGCGGCGGCGGCGGGCTGGGCTGGCGCGGGCGCTGGTGGGCTGGTGGCGGCTCGGGGCGGCGCTATTTAATGGCTGCCCCCGTGCGGAGTCCCACTCGAGTATGGCACGTAGGTCGGTTCGTTTTTTGTTTTAAATAATTTCGCACGAAAATCAAATGAAAGAAATAATAAACAGACTCCAAAAATCCCAAAATAAATTTTCCCTGGCTTCTAAAATTAAGCCGGACCAGGTAAACATTTATTTGGGGTCTAAATGCAATTTTGAAAAACGCGCATTTTTCCTAAATCCAAAATAAAAAGGCGAAAAACTCCAAAATAAAATCCTACTTGATTTTTTTTATTAAATCTTCATTATTTCTTTATTTTGGGAAAGTCATTTTATTCCCTCTCTCGAATTTTGATAGTAGAAATAATTGAAGATAAAATAAAAAAAATCAAACGATCCTATTTACAAAATTTGAGAAAACTCAAATATGAAAATAACGAAATCCCCAACTCTCTCCGTGGGTCCTTGAGTTGCGTAGAATTTCTAGGATCGAGCCAACAATGCAACAAAAATATGATATGCAATGATGATCTATGTATAACATTCCAAATTGAAAATTTGGGATGTTACATAGAGCAACGCACCTTCATCCTCTTGGATGTTGTCACAAGGCATCTCTTCAACATCTCTAGTCGTTTGGGACCTAAGGACTCGAGTTACTTCAACAATAGGCTTTTCTGCTATGCTCTACAAATAAATAAACAGGATGATGTATAAAGTTGTCATGAACTCAAAGCATGAAGCAAAGTGCCTCAAAACTGAAGTAATAGATGCAGCAACCAAATAAAAGCATGATATATCACCTTCTTCCTTTTAGTTTGTCGCTGACTAGCTGGGCCTCCATTTCTTCATTTATATTTGAAAATCTAAAGCGACCAAATCGTTCAAATTCCTCGCTGTTTCTTGCTCTAATTCTTGCTAGCCTCTCTTCCTCTCATTCTTGAACATTGTCCTCGTCTCTTCCTTTTTCCATTCTTTTTCCTGAAGAGAAAATTAATTGCACATTTCTTGACCAAATTCACTATATTTACCTAACATACGAAATAAAGTATACTTCTATTAATGGGTGAAATCTAGTGACAAAATGCATGCCATTCATATCTAACACAAGCAAGGACAAATACAATACGGACCAAGAATGCAATCTGGCATAATAGAATAAATATTCAATTGAAAGATGTCATTTCAGGAACTGCAAAAACTAAAATAGTAGTAAGAATATTATTATCTATGTGAGAAAAACAAAGCACTTGTTATGTCCACAAATCTGATTTTTTTTAAGGAATACACAAATCTGATTTCGTGAAACATAAACAAAGAAGTGTTGTAGAAACAAGGGTTGAGGAGGCATCCATATGATAAAAACAGAGCACTTGTTCTGCCCACATGCTACAACTTTGCATCTATATAAAAACAGGCATCTATATGATAAAAACGGAGCACTTGTTCTGTCCACATGCTACAACTTTGAGGCATCAACTAAACACAAAAAGAAGTGTTGTAAAAACTATAACTGAGTGCCTAGTACACAGATTAAACTAACCCATCTAAAATTTTTGCAAGTTAGCATTGAATCATCTGCCAAGTTCACAGATTGAAATGGTAATAATTGTACAAGTCAGAATTGAATCTCATTTGTAGGTACACAATTTAAACCAAATCCAGGCAGCAAAGAAATCTCACCAAATGCTCAGAGAGAGGATGTTTAGGAGGCAGCCCTGTCCACAGAGAGGATGTTGATGTTGAGGTGGCAGAACTGCTCGCCGGAGAAGAGGGACGCTCCGCTGCTTGGGGGAACGGAGAGGATGTTGACGTGGCAGTGAGCTGCTAGCCGGAGAAGAGGGACGCCCGCTGCTTGGAGGATCAGAGAGGACGTACAGGAAGCGGTCCCGCTCGGTGCTCAACTCCTCGGTCCGTGGGGGTGCCGCGGCGCTGCTGTGCGGTTGTTGGGGCCAAAGACTGACTCCGTCCGTTTGGACGACGGTCGGCGGCGGTGGGGTGGCTGGAAGAGGCGGCGGGGCTGTGGTGGTGGGGGTCGCCGCCGGCAGTACTAGGATTTAGGGCGGCCAGCGGCGCTGGGGTAGCTGGGAGAGGAGTCGGGGTGCAGCGGGGGGGGGGGTGGCTCAGGACGGTGGCGGAACTGCGGTGGTGGGGGACGCCGGCGGCGGCGGGGCTGCGGTGGTGGGGGACGCTGGCGCCGATGGGATTTGGGGGTGCCGGTCGGATTTGGGGGCGGCGGCTGCGGTCAGGTAGGGCACGAGGGATTGGGGGTGGCTGCGGTCTGGAGGTAGGGCATGAGGTAGTAGTTCTTTTGGGCGTTTTTTTGTCTCTCACGCGCTTTTCCTCACTTGCGCGCTCTTAGGCCCAAACTGTATTTTACTCTCGCGCCAAAAGCGAACCCCGGCAGATAATGCACCGTAGTAGGCTTCTCGTAGCAGACAGGGCGCCCCCAAGTGTACCGGCAGTTTTTTTGCCTTTGTTCTTCAAGTTCTGGCGGCAATTGCACCGCCGTGAGCTAGTTCTACCAGCAGTTACAGATGCCCCGGCAGTAAATTTGCCCTTATTTAGATACTTCTCCCAGTAGTTAACTGCCCCGAAACAAGTGTTGTGGTGTAGTGTCTCTCGCTCTCACACCCCTCTCCCACACACACTCGATGTCTCTTCCAAATAGTCTGCTCCCCCCGCCCGCACCCATGCTATCCCGCTACTACACATGTCACACCATTCCCCCTTCCCTTATACTAGGTTTACATCATTAGTGGTCTCTTTACTCCACATACACACACTCCCTCTCACACACAAACGCGCGCACAAACACACAAAGACACGCACAAACACCCATTTATCTGGATCCTCATCTCTCCCCATGTCCGCATGTGTATCTCACACACTCACTCTCTAATTATGTATATGTGTCCCCGCGTTACACAACACAAAGCACCATGTATATGCCTCTCTCTATCCTCCACACACATAGACACAAAGAATCTGTTATCATTGCCTCAGTCTCTAGACATATCACACATGCACTCTCTCTCTCTCTCTCTCTCTCTCTCGCAAACATGCTGAACAAGGGTTTCCCCGTGAATAACTTACCATCGATTCATCAACAGTCGTGGCAGTACGGCGAACACGAGACGTGAAAAAGAATAAGTCTACACGTGCTTAGACCACCTAGTATGACTACTAGGACTAGAGCAAGCCAAAAAGCGCGCTGCCATCACCCCCTCCTTATCGGCGACGGGAAAACCTTTGTTTTACACAATCGACAAGTCATTGTGCTAAGGCCCCACATGCTGAGGCGTTGAATAGAATGTAGATGCTAGTTTACGGAAACAAGTATCGGTAATACGTTTGTATCTCCATACTTATATTTCTTCTCTTATAAAAAACCGAGTTGGTGGTGATGGTATGCGTACCATCTTGCAATATAGACCGTTCGATCTAGATCTGATGGATGGAAATTAAACTAAAAGATACCTGCACCCATCTCCACATTTGCAGACAAGGCCTTCACTCGTTCATCCTTATCTCCAACAACCTCATTGTTGAGCAATTAAGAAAGGAAGCCTCTGGAACAAACTGGCCTGGTGGCCGCTGCCAGCGCCATCAATCCCCATGCCTCTGCTCAGTCCGACCACCAATCACCACCACGCCCCACTCCCCTTCGCCTTATCTATTATTTCTCGAGATATCATTAGTTTTTACACATTGGATTACTCCCGCATGGGTCAATCACAACAAGTGTTTTATAAAAAAAATGCATCTTGATGTTTCGTGCAATGCACGGATCTTGCTAGTACTCCTACAGAAGACTAAGTTGGTGATGATGGTGTTCTGTCATCCATCGTTTTTGACCATTAGATCTACATCTAATGACTGTGAGGTAAGTTGTTGCCTTTTCTCACCAACATCCCACTTATCTACCAATTTGCGGAAAAAAACATAATTAGTATCTTAAAACCAACCACATCCCTCCCTGACCTCACCAAAACAGCCCAAGGATTCTAACTGAAACATAATATATCTCTAGTGATATATGTATATCAAAATTAGAGTGTTTTGTATCAAGTTTGTGAATAAGTATTATTCTAATTATGTTCCATTGCAAGTTGCAATGCACATGAACATTGCTAGTATTTCCAACCATGCAAAAAAATCCTAGTATTTCCATAGTTTTGAGTTTTCCATCAAGATATTAGTCACTCATGGTTGACATTTACTTTCAATCATGTACACATATGCACTATGTAACTAGCCTTGCTTATTGGCTTCCAAAGCTTAACTTTCACTTCTACTTAAAATATGTAGATTATTTAACAAAAAACTACCACTTTCAACCAGCCCTAGGAAGAATCTATTATACTAAAAATAGCAAAAACATAAACAAAATTTTTTAATCCTCGCCAAAAATACTACCTAGTACCGATTAGGCTCGTTTAAACCCATTTATGACAAGGTTGGCCCACATGTCCGTCCTGACGAGGCAGCTTAAACCAACACATTTTGTTTGACCGTTGACACGAGGGACCCACATCTGACCTTCTATCCTGTTATTCCCCATCATTATTTTTCCTGAACATTACTTCAAACAGTACTGACGCGTGTTCGTCGGTGGCACCGGTGATGAGCGAGTTGGCCGTCGCTCCACCGGATGGGCCGGACGGCGTGCTGGTCTCTGCACGGGTTGGCAGGCTGGCCCGAGTGTGACTCACGAGCGAGCAAGCTGTCGTGCTGGCCTTTGCTCGAGCTAGATGGCTGGCCTTAGCGCGGCACGCGCGAGCAAGCCGCTGCGCTGCCGTGCCAATCTAGCTAGCAAACCTTGCAGACAAGCAGCTGGACGGAGCTGGCATCCGGGCTGCCGCAAGATGGGCTCCGCACCGCCTGTAGTTTTGACCTCGCCTTCTGCCAGCGGCGGTAGCTGCATCGCATGGCCGAGGATGACTAGGTGGACGGGCCGGAGGTAGGAGGTCACTCGGGGATTTTTGTGCAGACTAGCATGTATGTCCCACAAGTCATAACACCCGGTCCAATAGAAGGCGTTGACTTAATGGGCGACATGGTTGAAACGTGCCTATAACGGTTGCAGAGTAGTCGTTTCTTGGTAGGGCTGGTTGGTAAGGGCATGTGCAATGGTTGACAAGGTAGTCTTATCTTAAGTCTGGCACGTATGCAAGTGGTAGTAGTTTCTTGAAATTATTAGTGGTTTCTTGCATTATTAGGGGTTTCTTGTAAGGAACAGTGTACTACTAGCGACAAATGGCGATTCTAGGTTGCGTTGTACTCCAACGAGTACTAGTGGTCGCGGGAGTGTATACCTCGTTTTGTGGGTTCGATCCCGGCCGAATGCACGACGGCCTTTTTTTAAATAGTAACTTTGCTGCGAGCCAATATTTTACACGGTAGTTTGAGTTTTGAAGTCAAACGGACGTGCGGCACCACAATCTGGGTGCACTGGATAGCCTAGCCACGTGAACGGGTTTTCCTTCCCATCATCTCGTGGCTCGCGTGCTCGCCCTAGCTGCACCTTGCTTGCAGCTTCCTCATCAGCTAGTAGCATATTTAAACTAGCGCCTCCCAATTAAGCCCGAGGAGCCGCAAAAGCCTGGCGGGGCATTGGGAACTATGCAATATGGCTTTGTACGTAACATGCTCTACTACTACTCTGTAGCTTGTGGCGTTGCACGCATGGACTTCACTCCATTATCGGCTCTATAAAAGAAATTCCTCTTGACGTGTTTTTTTTAAATGGAGGCAAAAGCTTTGCCTCATCTCATTCATAAAGAAGGAACTAGTAACAAAGTTTGACGAGATCCATTACACCTCCACAAATGGAAGCGAAAAGCCTAGTCTCGCTGTATCAAATAACTCAAATGTTCTGCCCCCGCAGTAACCGTCGCTGATAAACAGGTTGCTAGTGTGTGCGTGACAGGAATGGCTGAGTAGGCCAGCCACGTGAGAGGAGCAACTGAATAGAGCACCGGGAGTACCCACTAGGCCACTACGCAGGTGTACTTTCCCTGCATTGATAGTACAGCGATGGTTCTAGAGAACAGTAGTACCCTCCACTTCCAACTGTAGCTCCTTGGCCCTGAGATTCAAGAGTTCAAAACTGGTGCACTACACCAGAAGTACATTACATCGCACTACTAGTTGAGAAAGTAGTACTAGTACTGCTACAGTACGAGTACGTACTCCTCCGTCCCATAATGTAAGACGTTTTTTGACACTAGTTGGCGTGTACAAAAAATAGCAAAAACATACCCAAAATTTCTTAATCAACGCCAAAAACTACTACCTAGTGCCAAATATTTCTTACTAGTGCTATTATTTACGGTATAATGCAATCACATAACGACCCATAATGCTAATACTAGTAGTAAATAATAGCCTCACCCCTTCGCTAAGGAACGATCTACAGTTGGAAGGGACGAGGCCCAGCGGTTACTACGCTCTTATCTCCTCCTTGCTAGTTCCCCTCCCCCCGAAGAGAAGGCAGTTTGTTGCTGCTCCCGTGGATTCGCCAGGCGGTTCTCCTCCTCGTTGGGGCTGGGAGACCTTGGACGAAGATCCTCTGGGAGAAATCGCAGGCCGCTCCGACGTCCTCACCGCCGCAAGACTCGGTGCTTCCTGCACCAACTTTTTCAAGACGGTGCTTAAACAGGCTTGGGAAAAGGCCATGCTTGTTGGTCTTCCATGTGTCCTCGAGGAGAAGGTTCTTCTATGGGACAATCCTTCCAACAGTCCACCGCTCCCTGGCCATGGTTAAACGTTGATGATACGTCTCCAACGTATCTATAATTTATGAAGTATTCATGCTATTGTATTATCCATCAAAGATGTTTTATATGCATTTATATGCTATTTTATATGATTTTTGGGACTAACCTATTAACCTAGAGCCCAGTGCTAGTTTTTGTTTTTTCCTTGTTTTTGAGTTTTACAGAAAAGGAATACCAAATGGAGTCCAATTGACGTGCCAATTTTTGATGATATTTTATGGACCAAAAGAAGCCCTTGGAGTAAAAGAGTTGGGCCAGAAGAGTCCCGGGCTGTCCACGAGGGTGGGGGCACGCCCACCCCCCTAGGCGTGGGCCCCTATCTCATGGACGATTCGGAGACCCCCTGACGTGAGACCGACGCCAAAAATTCCTATAAATACAGAAACCTCCAGAAAATAACCTAGATCGGAAGTTCCGCCGCCGCAAACCTCTGTAGCCACGAGAAATCAATCTAGGCCCTCTCTAGCACCCTGCCGGAGGGGTCCATCATCACCGGAGGCCATGGAGGAGGATGCCGGAGGGGCCACCATCCCCATGAAGGCCAAGGACCAGAGGGAGAACCTCTCCCCATCCAGGGGGGAGGCCATGGAGGAGGAAGCACAAGGGGGAGGACCTCTCCTCCTCTCTCTAGGTGGCGCCGGAGTGCCAACGGGAGGGGAATCATCGCCGCGGTGATTGTCTTCAATAACATCACCATCATCATCACCATCCTCATGTCTTTTACGCGGTCCACTCTCCCGCACCCCGCTGTAATCCCTACTTGAACATGGTTCTTTTTGCCACATATTATGATCCAATTATGTGTTGCCATCCTGTGATGTTTTGAGTAGATATCTTTTGTCTTTGGGTTGATTGATGATCTAGATTGGTACGAGTTGTATGCTTTACTTTGGTGATGTCCAATTGTGCCCTCTGTGTCGCGCAAGCGTGAGGGATTCCCGTTGTAGGGTGTTGCAATACGTTCATGATTCACTTATAGTGGGTTGCTTGAGTGACAGAAGCATAAACCCGAGTAAGGGGGTTGTGGCGTATGGCATAAAGGGGACTTGATGCTTTAATGCTATGGTTGGGTTTTACCTTAATGATCTTTAGTAGTTGCGGATGCTTGCTAGAGTTAATATCATATGTCCATATGATCCAAGAAGAGAAAGTATGTTAGCTTATGCCTCCCCCTCATATGAAATTGCAATGACGACTACCGGTCTTGTTAACAATTGCCTAGGATAATACACACACCGATCCATCATTATTCCACACTCGCTATTTACAATATTTAGTAATATACTCTAACTTTATGATAACAGCACCTACTTTTATATTTTAGCTCTTCGATATCATGCAAAGTTATCCTCTTCATACCCACAATGTAGTTTTATTTCTCGTATCTAGTTGGAAGCAAACGTTTGGTGTACGTAGAGTCGTATCAATGGCAGATAGGACTTGAGAGAATATTGATCTTACATTTAGCTCCTTGTGGGTTCGACATTCCATACTTATCACTTCCACCTTTGGAAGTTGCTATGATGATTCCCTACACTTGGGGATTATCAAGCTCTTTTCTGGCGCCGTTGCCGGGGAGTAATAGTGTGGGGTTGATATTCTCGTGTGTGCTTGTTTTCTTTCTTCACTAAGTAGATTTTGTTTTTCCTTTTTGTTTCTGTTTAGTTGTGGACGAAACATACAAAAAAAATTAAAGAATGAAAATACAAAAAAATTACTTGCCTCTCATGCCTAAAAAAGTTTTCCAAAAAGAGAAGTGGTTGGAAAGTTATGCATTGAAGAAGTGAGGGTCGACCTTGAGCACTTGTGTTCATGCTCACGGAAACAATGTAGAATTTTTCATGGAAGTCTCTCTATAAATAATTTTCCCCTTTTATATATCCATTGTGTTATAAAAATAATGTGCCAAGCTTTGGTTTTAGGATGATTAGATTGCTTGTTTACTATGTGCAGAACAAAAACAGAAACTTTGGTTGTAGCGCATGATTTTACATTTTTTTACTAGAAGGTAAAATGGGTCTGAAACATTTTACAAATTACTTCTCTACAAATTGTTCAAATTGTCATATTTATTTCATAACTTTTGGAGTTACATAAGTTTACTAAACTTCCAGATTACTACATACTGTCCTGTTTTTGACAGATTATGTTTTCTATGTGTTGTTCGCTTATTTTCATGAATCCATGGGTAGTATCGGGGGGGGGGGTATGAACCATGGTGAAGTTGGAATACAGTAGATAAAGTTCTAATATTAAATTTAAATGAGTTTGCAACAGTACCTAAAGGTAGTGATTTGCTTTATTATACTAACGGATCTCACAAAGTTTTTGTTAAGTTTTGTGTGGATGAAGTGTTCGAAGAACAAGGAGTCACCGATGTGAGAAGAATAAAGAGAGGCAAGAGTTCAAGCTTGGGGGTGCCCAAGGCACCCCAAGTAAATACTTCAAGGATACTCAAGCATCTAAGCTTGGGGATGCCCCGGTTGGCATCAAATCTTTCTTCTTCAACAATTATCGGTATACCTCGGTTTTTCTTTTGTTCACATGATTTGTGTCCCTTGTATTTTTCTTTTTATTTAGGAACCATGCTAGTATGAGATAGCCCTTCATTGATTTATATAATGCTTCATGTGCTTCACTTATATATTTTTAGTATGGTTTTACAGAATGCTTCTTGTGCTTCACTTATATATTTTGAGCTTGGATATTGGTTACTCTATATTAATTGTAGAATGCTCCATGATCTTCACTTATATCTTTTGGAGTATGAATATTACTATCATCTAAAGTGGGTTTGGAAGAGTATCAACTTTAGGAATTAGTGATCTCACTATTTTGGAGGGTGTTGAATCTTAGTGTGATATTTATGAAAGTGGATTTGGAAGAGTGTCAACTTTAGTTAGTAATGATTCCACTATTTCGGAAGAGGTTCCAATTGATTATGAGAACAAAGTTGTTATCTATGATGATTATTGTGATAACATGTATGCTACAAAGAATAATATTAACCACGAAACTTGTCATAACGATTTTAATTTTCAATTGGATTATGGCTCACATGACAGTTATTTTGTTGAGTTTGCTCCCACTTTTCCGATTGAGAAGAATTTTGCTTAGGTGGAAAGTAGTAAAATTTCTATGCTTGTAGATCATTAAAAGAATGCTTTATGTGATGGTTGTTTTGTTAAACTCATTCATGATGCTACTGAAAATTATTATGAGGGAGGAATATATGCTTGTAGGAGTTGCAATAATATCAAGTTTCCTATCTATGTGCTTAAAGTTTTGAAGTTATACTTGTTTTGCCTTCCTATGCTAGTTGATTCTCGTTCCCTTAAATTGTGTGCTCACAAAATCCCTAGGCATAGGAAGTGGGTTAGTGATGTCTACTACGCAACCTTCTTCTTGTAGACGTTGTTGGGCCTCCAAGTGCAGAAGTTTGTAGGACAGTAGCAAATTTCCCTCACGTGGATGACCAAAGGTTTATCAATCTGTGGGAGGCGTAGGATGAAGATGGTCTCTCTCAAACAACCTTGCAACAAAATAACAAAGAGTCTCTTGTGTCCCCAACACACCCAATACAATGGTAAATTGTATAGGTGCACTAGTTCGGCGAAGAGATGGTGATACGAGTGCAATATGGATAGTAGATATGAGTATTTGTAATCTGAAAATATAAAAACAGCAAGGTAACTAAGGATAAAAGTGAGTGTAAACGGTATTGCAATGCTAGGAAACAAGGCCTAGGGTTCATACTTTCACTAGTGCAAGTTCTCTCAACAATAATAACATAATTGGATCATATAACTGATGACCCACAAGTGTAGGGGATCAATCGTAGTCCTTTCAATAAGTAAGAGTGTCGAACCCAACGAGGAGCAGAAGGAAATGATAAGCGGTTTTCAGTAAGGTTTTCTCTGCAAGCACTGAAATTTAGGTGATAGATAGTTTTGTGATAAGATAAATTGTAATGAGTAACAAGTAAATAAAATAAGTAAAGTGCAGCAAGGTGGCCCAATCCTTTATGTAGCAAAGGATAAGCCTGGACAATTTCTAATAATGAGAAACGAGCTCCCGAGGACACATGGGAATTATCGTCAAGCTAGTTTTCATCACGTTCATATGATTCGCGTTTGTACTTTGATAATTTGATATGTGGGTGGACCGGTACTTGGGTACTGCCCTTACTTGGACAAGCATCCCACTTATGATTAACCCCTATTGCAAGCGTCCGCAACTACAAAAGAAGTATTAAGGTAAACCTAACCACGACATTAAACATATGGATCCAAATCAGCCCCTAACGAAGCAACACATAAACTAGGGTTTAAGCTTCTGTCACTCTAGCAACCCATCATCTACTTATTACTTCCCCATGCCTTCCTATAGGACCAAATAATGGTGAAGTGTCATGTAGTCGACGTTCACATAACACCACTAGAGGAAAAGACAACATACATCTCATCAAAATATTGAACGAATACCAAATTCACATGACTACTAATAGCAAGACTTCACCCATGTCCTTAGGAACAAACGTAACAACTCACAAAGCATATTCATGTTCATAATCAGAGGAGTAATAATATGCATTAAGGATCTGAACATATGATCTTCCACAAAGTAAACCAATTAGCATCAACTACAAGGAGTAATCAACACTACTAGCAACCCGCAGGTACCAATTTGTGGTTTTGATACAAGATTGGATACAAGAGATGAACTAGGGTTTTGAGAGGAGATGGTGTTGGTGAAGATGTAGATGGAGATTGACCCCCTCCCGATGAGAGGATCATTGGTGATGACGTTGGTGATGATTTCCCCCTCCTGAAGGGAAGTGTCCTCGGCAGAACAGCTCCGCCAGAGCCCTAGATTGGTTCTGCCAAGGTTCCGCCTCATGGCGGCGGAGTTCTGTCCCGTAAGCTTGCCCATGATTTTTTCTAGGGTAAAAGCTCTGATATAGCACAAGATGGACACCGGAGGCCCGCCAGGGGGCCCAGGAGATAGGGGGCGCACCCTATAGGGGGGGGCCTCCTGTCTCCTGGACAGGGTGTGGCCCCCCTGGTGTATTTCTTTCGCTCAATAATTCTTATTAAATCCAAAAAGATGTTTCGTGGAGTTTCAGGACTTTTGGAGTTGTGTGGAATAGGTTTCCAAAGTTTGCTCCTTTTCCAGCCAGAATTCCAGCTGCCGGCATTCCCCCTCTTCGTGATAAACCTTGTAAAATAAGAGAGAATAGCCATAAGTATCGAGATATAATGTGTAATAGCAGCCCATAATGCAATAAATATTGATATAAAAGCATGATGGAAATGGACGTATCAATAACTATCCCTCAACATGCAACAAAGAGTCAGTCCAAAGTCACTAATAGCGGAGAACAAACGAAGAGATTATTGTTGGGCACGAAACCACCTCAAAGTTATCCTTTCTAATTGATCTATTCAAGAGTTCGTAGTAAAATAACATGAAGTTATTCTTTCCATTTGATCTATCCTAGAGTTCGTACTAGAATAACACCTTAAGACACAAACCAACCAAAACCCTAATGTCTCCAAGATACTCCAATGTCACCTCAAGTATCCATGGGTATGATTATACGATATGCATCACACAATCTCAGATTCATCTATTCAACCAACACAAAGTACTTCAAAGAGTGCCCCAAAGTTCCTACCGAAAAGTCAAGACGAAAACGTGTGCCAACCCCTATGCATAAGTTCACAAGGTCACTGAACCCGCAAGTTGATCACCAAAACGTACATCAAGTAGATCACATGAATATCCCATTGTCACCACAGATAAGCACATGAAAGACATACATCAAGTGTTCTCAAATCCTTAAAGACTCAATCCAATAAGATAACTTCAAAGGGAAAACTCAATCCATTACAAGAGAGTAGAGGGGAAGAAACATCATAAGATCCAACTATAATAGCAAAGCTCGCGATACATCAAGATTGTGCCAAATTAAGAACACGAGAGAGAGAGAGAGATCAAACACATAGCTACTGGTACATACCCTCAGCCCCGAGGGTGAACTACTCCCTCCTCATCATGGAGAGCACCGGGATGATGAAGATGGCCACCGGTGAGGGATCCCCCCTCTGGCAGGGTGCCAGAAAAGGGTCCCGATTTGTTTTTGGTGGCTACAGAGGCTTGCGGCGGTGGAACTCCCGATTTGTTGTGCTCCTGGATGTTTTCGGGGTATATGAGTATATATATAGGAGAAAGAAGTCGGTCGGGGGAGCCATTAGGGGCCACGAGGGTGGGGGCGCGCCCAGAGGAGGCAGGTGTGCCTCCCTTCCTCGTGGTCGCCTCGTTGCTTCCTTGACGTCCACTCCAAGTCTCCTGGATTGCGTTTGTTCCAAAAACGATTCTCCCAAAGGTTTCATTCCGTTTGGATTCCGTTTGATATACCTTTTCTGCGAAACACTGAAATAGGCAAAAAAACAGCAATTTGCACTAGGCTCTAGGTTAATAGGTTAGTCCCAAAAATCATATAAAATAGCATATAAATGCATATAAAACATCCTAGATGGATAATATAATAGCATGGAATAATAAAAAATTATAGATACTTTGGAGACGTATCAAGCATCCCCAAGCTTAATTCCTGTTCGTCCTCGAGTAGGTAAATGATAAAAACAGAATTTTTGATGTGGAATGCTACCTAACATATTTATCAATGTAATCTTCTTTATTGTGGCAAGAATATTCAGATCCATAAGATTCAAAACAAAAGTTTAATATTGACATGAAAACAATAATACTTCAAGCATACTAACAAAGCAATCATGTCTTCTCAAAATAACATGGCCAAAGAAAGCTATCCCTACAAAATCATATAGTCTGGCTATGCTCTATCTTCATCACACAAAATATTTAAATCATGCACAACCCCAGTTTTAGCCAAGCAATTGTTTCATACTTTAGAATTCTCAAACTTTTTCAATCTTGACGCAATACATGAGCGTGAGCCATGGACATAACACTGTAGGTGGAATAGGATGGTGGTTGTGGAGAAGACAAAAAAGAGAAGATAGTCTCACATCAACTAGGCATATCAATGGGCTATGGAGATGCCCATCAATAGATATCAATGTGAGTGAGTAGGGATTGCCATGCAACAGATGCACTAGAGCTATAAGTGTATGAAAGCTCAAAAAGAAACTAAGTGGGTGTGCATCCAACTTGCTTGCTCAAGAAGACCTAGGGCAATTTGAGGAAGCCCATCGTTGGAATATACAAGCCAAGTTCTACAATGAAAAATTCCCACTAGCATATGAAGGTGACAACATAGGAGACTCTCTATCATGAAGATCATGGTGCTACTTTGAAGCACAAGTGTGGTAAAAGAATAGTAACATTGTCCCTTCTCTCTTTTTCTCTCATTTTTTTGGTGGGCTTCCTTGGCCTTTTTTTTATTTGGGCTTCTTTGGCCTCTTTTATTTTTCATAAAGTCCGGAGGCTCATCCCAACTTGTGGGGGAATCATAGTCTCCATCATCCTTTCCTCACTGGGACAATGCTCTAATAATGAAGATCATCACACTTTTATTTACTTACAACTCAAGAATTACAACTCGATACTTAGAACAAATATGAATCTATATGAGTGCCTCCAGCGGTGTACCATGATGTGCAATCATTCAGGAGTGACATGTATGAAAAAAATTATGAACGGTGGCTTTGCCACAAATACGATGTCAACTACATGATCATGCAAAGCAATATGATAATAATGATGCGTGTCATAATAAACCGAACGGCTTAAAGTTGCATGGCAATATATCTCGGAATGCCTATGGAAATGCCATATAATAGGTAGGTATGATGGCTGTTTTGAGGAAGGTATATGGTGGGTGTATGATACCGGCGAAAGTTGCGTGGCACAAGAGAGGCTAGCAATGGTGGAAGGGTGAGAGTGCGTATAATCCATGGACTCAACATTAGTCATGAAGAACTCACATACTTATTGCAAAAATCTACAAGTTATCAAAACAAAGTACTACACGCATGCTCCTAGGGGAAGGGTTGGTAGGAGTTAACCATCGCGCGATCCCGACCTCCACACATGAGGAAGACAATCAATAAATAAATCATGCTCCAACTTCATCACATAACGGTTCACCATACGTGCATGCTACGGGAATCACAAACTTTTAACACAAGTATTCCTCAAATAGACAACTACTCAACTAGCATGACCCTGATATTACCATCCTCATATCTCAAAACAATCATCAAGTATCAAACTTCCCATAGTATTCAATGCACTTTATATGATAGTTTTTATTATACCTATCTTGGATCCTCATCATATTAGAACTAAAATTTTAACCAAAGAAAATTACCATGCTTTTCTAAAGGACTCTCAAAATAATATAAGTGAAAGCATGAGATTTCATCAATTTCTTCAAAATAAAACTACCGTCGTGCTCTAAAAGATATAAGTGAAGCACTAGAGCAAATGACAAACTACTCCGAAAGATATAAGTGAAGATCAATGAGTAGTCGAATAATTATGTAACTATGTGAAGACTCACTAATATTTAAGAATTTAAGATCTTGGTATTTTATTCAAACAGCAAGCAAAACAAAACAAAATGACATTTCAAGGATAGCACACATCATGTGAAGAAGCAAAAACTTAGGTTCAATCGATACTAACCGATAATTGTTGAAGAAGAAAGGTGGGATGCCTACCGGGGCATCCCCAAGCTTGGATGCTTGAGACTTCTTGAAATACTATCTTGGGGTGCCTTGGGAATCCCCAAGCTTGAGCTTTTGTGTCTCCTTAATTCCTTTTATATCTCGGTTTCCTAAATCTTGAAAGCTTCATCCAAACCAAACTCAACAAGAACTCGTGAGATAAGTTAGTATAAACCAATGCAAAAACCTTATCATTTTCTACTGTAACAAATCAGAAAAATTATTATTCAACATTGCATACTAAATGTCTCTGCATATTTAATACTCCTATCCTCAAATAGAATCATTAAACAAGCAAACATATGCAAACAATGCGAACATAACAGCAATATGCCAAAACAGTACAGTCTGTAAAGAATGCAAGATTCATCATACTTCCCTAACTCCAAAGATTATGAAGTCCTAACAAACTGTAGAAAATTTATAAGAGCTCAATATGCAAAAAATTTCAACATTTTATCATTTTCTGACTTTTCTGGGGAATTTTTGCATCAGCGGTAAACTTTCTGTTTTGAAACAGCAACATGTATACTTGCAAATTAAGCATGGTAAAGGCTATCCTTGACATTTTTATTGAAAATATAGATGAAAAACATTATTCTAAATAACATCAAGCAAATACTAACAAAATAAAATGATGCTCCAAGCAGAACACATATCATGTGGTGAATAAAAATATAGCTCCAAGTAAAGTTACCGATGAACGAAGACGAAAGAGGGGATGCCATCCGGGGCATCCCCAAGCTTAGGCTCTTGGTTGTTCTTGAATATTACCTTGGGGTTCCTTGGGCATCCCCAAGCTTAGGCTCTTGCTACTCTTTATTCCATATTCCATCGAATCTTTACCCAAAACTTGAAAACTTCGCAACACAAAACTCAACAGAAAACTCGTAAGCTCCGTTAGTATAAGAAAATAATCCACCACTTAGGTACTGTTGTGAAATCATTATAAATTCATATTGGTGTAATATCTACTGTATTCCAACTTCTCTATGGTTCATGCCCTCCGATATTACTCATAGATTCATCAAAATAAGCAAACAACACATAGAAAACAGAATATGTCAGAAACAGAACAGTCTGTAGTAATGTGTAACTATCGAATACTTATGTAACTCCAAAAATCCTACCAAATTATTAAAACCTGAGTAATTTGTGTACCAATCTAGATCAAAAAGAATCAGATCATAAACACGTTTCTGTGAATTATAAAAACTAATTTACTGGGCGCAAAAGTTTCTGATTTTCAGCAGGATCAACACAACTATCACCGTAAGCTATCCTAAAGGTCTTACTTGGCACTTTATTGAAACAAAAGCTATAAAACATGATTACTACAGTAGCATAATCATGTGTTCACATAAAAACAGTAGCGGTAAATATTGGTTTGTCTCCCAACAAGCGCTTTTCTTTAATGCCATTCTAGCTAGGCATGATGATGACAATGATGCTCACATAAAAGATAAGAATTGAAACATAACGGGAGGATCATGAAGAATATGACTAGCACATTTAAGCCTAACCCACTTCCTATGCATAGAGATTTTGTGAGCAAACAACTTATGGGAACAAGAATCAACTAGCATAGGAAGGTAAAACAAGCATAGCTTCAAGATTTTCAACACATAGAGAGGAAACTTGATATTATTGCAATTCCTACAAGCATATGTTCCTCCATCATAATAATTTTCAGTAGCATCATGAATGAATTCAACAATATAACCATTAGATAAAGCATTATTTTCATGATGCACAAGCATATAAATTTTACTACTCTCCACATAAGCAAAATTCTTCTCATGAATAGTAGTGGGAGCAAACTCAACAAAATAATTATCATGTGAGGCATAATCCAATTGAATATTAAAATCAAGATGACAAGTTTCATGGTTATAATTGTTCTTTATAGCATACATGTCATCACAATAATCATCATAGATAGGAACTTTATTCTTATAATCAATTGGAACCTCTTCCGAAATAGTGGATTCATCATTAAGTAAAGTCATGACCTCTCCAAATCCACTTTCATCAATATAATCATCATAAATAGGAGGCATGCTTTCATCATAATAAATATTCTCATCAAAACTTGGGGGACTAAACATATCATCTTCATCAAACATAGCATCCCCAAGCTTGTGGCTTTGCATATCATTAGCATCATGGGTATTCAAAGAATTCATACTAACAACATTGCAATCATGCTCATCATTCACATATTTTATACCAAGCATTCTATGTAATTATTCTTCTATTACTTGAGCACAATTTTCCTTCCCATCATTTTTATGAAAGACATTAAAAAGATGAAGCATATGAGGCAACCTTAATTCCATTTTTTGTAGTTTTATTTTATAAACTAAATTAGTGATAAAAAAGAAACTAACAGATTCCATTGCAAGATCTAAAAATATACCATCAAGCACTCACCTCCCCAGCAACGGCGCCAGAAAAGAGCTTGATGTCTACTACACAACCGTCTTCTTGTAGACATTGTTGGGCCTCCAAGTGCAGAGGTTTGTAGGACAGTAGCAAATTTCCCTCAAGTGGATGGCCTAAGGTTTATCAATCCGTGGGAGGCGTAGGATGAAGGTGGTCTCTCTCAAACAACCCTGCAACCAAATAACAAAGAGTCTCTTGTGTCCCCAACACACCGAATACAATGGTAAATTGTATAGGTGCACTAGTTCGGCGAAGAGATGGTGATACAAGTGCAATATGGATGGTAGATATGAGTATTTGTAATCTGAAAATATAAAAACAGCAAGGTAACTAGTGATAAAAGTGAGCGTAAACGGTATTGCAATGCTAGGAAACAAGGCCTAGGGTTCATACTTTCACTATTGCAAGTTCTCTCAACAATAATAACATAATTGGATCATATAACTATCCCTCAGCATGCAACAAAGAGTCACTCCAAAGTCACTAATAGCGGAGAACAAACGAAGAGATTATTGTAGGGTACAAAACCACCTCAAAGTTATCCTTTCTGATCGGTCTATTCAAGAGTCCGTAGTAAAATAACATGAAGCTATTCTTTCCATTTGATCTATCCTAGAGTTCATACTAGAATAACACCTTAAGACACAAATCAACCAAAACCCTAATGTCGCCTAGATACTCCAATGTCACCTCAAGTATCCACGGGTATGATTATACGATATGCATCACACAATCTCAGATTCATCTATTCAACCAACACAAAGTACTTCAAAGAGTGCCCCAAAGTTTCTACCGAAAAGTCAAGACGAAAACGTGTGCCAACCCCTATGCATAAGTTCACAAGGTCACTGAACCCACAAGTTGATCACCAAAATGTACATCAAGTAGATCACGTGAATATCCCATTGTCACCACAGATAAGCAGATGCAAGACATACATCAAGTGTTCTCAAATCCTTAGACTCAATCCGACAAGATAACTTCAAAGGGAAAACTCAATCCATTACAAGAGAGTAGAGGGGGAGAAACATCATAAGATCCAACTATAATAGCAAAGCTCGCGATACATCAAGATCGTGCCAAATCAAGAACACGAGAGAGAGAGAGAGAGAGAGAGAGAGAGAGAGAGAGAGATCAAACACATAGCTACTGGTACATACCCTCAGTCCCGGGGGTGAACTACTCCCTCCTCATCATGGAGAGCATCGGGATGATGAAGATGGCCACCGGTGAAGGATCCCCCTCCGGCAGGGTGCCGGAACAGGGTCCCGATTAGTTTTTGGTGGCTAGAGAGGCTTGCGGCGGCGGAACTACCAATCTATTGTGCTCCTGGATGTTTTCAGGGTATATGAGTATATATAGGCGAAAGAAGGCGGTCGGGGGAGCCGCAAGGGTCCCACGAGGGTGGGGGCGCGCCCAGGGGGGCAGGCGCGCCTCCCTGCCTCGTGGTCGCCTCGTTGCTTCCTTGACGTCCACTCCAAGTCTCCTAGATTGCGTTTGTTCCAAAAACGATTCTCCCGAAGGTTTCATTCCGTTTGGATTCCGTTTGATATTCCTTTTTTGCGAGACAATGAAATAGGAAAAAAAAACAGCAATTTGCACTGGGCTCTAGGTTAATAGGTTAGTCCAAAAAATCATATAAAATAACATATAAATGCATATAAAACATCCTAGATGGATAATATAATAGCATCGAACAATCAAAAATTATAGATATGTTGGAGACGTATCAGTTAGATTTAAATTTGCTAGTCATATTCTTCATGATGCTCTCTTTATATTTCAATTCTTATCTTTTATGTGAGCATCATTGAAATCATCATGCCTAGCGAAAAGGCATTAAAGAAAAGCGCTTGTTGGGAGACAACCCAATATTTAGCTTTACTGTTTTTGTGTGTCCACATGATTAAGCTACTGTAGTAATTATGTTTTATAGCTTTTGTTTCAATAAACTGCCAAGTAAGACCTTTGGGAAGACTTGGGTGAAAGTTAATGTGATCTTGCTGTAAAAAAACAGAAACTTTGCGCTAACGAAATTAGCTGTCATATTTTACAGAAGAGAGATTTTGAGTTGATTCTTTTTGCAGAAGATTAATAGAAAAATTCCACACGTCCACCAATTTATTTCAGAATTTTTGGAGTAGCATAAGTATGGTTGTTGTTCAGATCATTACAGACCATTCTCTTTATGGCAGATTCTGTTTTTAATGCATAGTTTGCTTGTTTTCTAGTTTCTATGGCTTATATTGCTCAATATAAATTGTAGAAATGATATGGTACAGTAGGCATTGTGTGAGAACAATTATGAATCTTGTCTTTGACAGTACTAAAGTGAATGATTTACTCTTTATCATACTAACCCATCTCACAAAGTACCATTAAGTTTTGTGTGATTGAAGTTTTCAAGTTTTGAGTGAGATATCGATATGAGGAGAATAAGGAGTGGAAAGACTCTAAGCTTGGGGATGCCCAAGGCACACCAAGGTAATATTCAAGGAATACTCAAACGCCTTAGCTTGGGGATGCCCCGGAAGGCATCCCCTCTTTCGTCTTCAAAACCATCGGTATACCTTACTCGAAGCTATATTTTTATTCGTCGCATGATATGTGTTTTGCTTGGAGCGTATTTTCATTTTACTTGCTGTTTGAATAAAATCATTGGATCTGAAAGCTTGAATGAATAAGAATCCTCCCATGGCTAGTTAATTATTTGACTACTCATTGTTCTTCACTTATATCTTTCTGGAGTAGTTTGTCATTTACTCACGTGCTTCACATATATCCTATGAGTAAATGGTTGAATGAATTGAATATCATAAATCTGAATTTATATACATTTCATATGCTTATACCATGGGTAGTAATGACTTCACACATAATAAGTATAGGTAGTAAACTTATTGAAAGTTAGCAAACACAGAATTGGTCACTTGAACAATTCATGAAAGAATATTGAAGGAAGAGAGATTTCACATATAAATATACTATCTTGGACATCTTTTGTAACTGTGAGCACTCATTAAAATATGAAATGCTAAAAGGTTGATGTTGGACAAGGAAGACAACTTAATGAGATATGTTTTCCTATATCCGAAACGTTACATTGTCTTGGATCATCCAACATGTTGAGCTTGCCTTTCCCTCTCATGCTAGCCAAATTCTTTGCACCAAGTAGAAATAATATTTGTGCTTCAAAACAGCCCTTAAACTAGTTTTGCCATGAGAGTCCACCATACCTACCTATGGATTGAGTAAGATCCTTCAAGTAAGTTGTCATCGGTGCATGCAATAAAAATTGCTCTCTAAATATGTATGATCTATTAGTGCAAAGAAATTAATCTTTATACGAACTTGTGATAGGGAAGAAATAAAAGCGACGGACTGCATAATAAAGGTCTCTATCACAAGAGGCAATATAAAGTTACGTTCTTTTGCATTAAGATTTTGTGCATCCAACCTTAAAATTGCATGACAACCTCTGCTTCCCTCTGCGAAGGGCCTATCTTTTACTTTTATCTTCTACCCTTATACAAGAGTCATGGTGATCATCACCTTTCCTTTTTACACTTTTTCCTTTGACAAGCACTTTGTGTTGGAGCGATCTAGATATATATATATCCACTTGGACGTAGGTTTTCATAAAGTATTATTGTTGACATTACCCTTGAGGTAAAAGGTTGGGAGGCAAAACTATAAGCCCCTATCTTTCTCTGTGTCCGATTAAAACTTTGAACCCATAAATATCACATGAGTGTTAGCAATTGTGAAAGACTATATGATAGTTGAGTATGTGGGATTTGCTAAATCAAAGCTCTTACATAGACCCTTCCTGAAAATAAGATGAATTGCAATTGCTTGATGACTAAGAGCACTATTTGTTAGTTTTCAAGAAAGTTTATGATCTATACTTTAACATGTGGATAGCTTGTTACTTGATCATGAAAGTTTTATGAGATGAGCTACTGTTATGACATATAATGATGCTAGAAAAGGTGATTGAAATTATCATTGATCAAACTTGTGCACCTGCTAGCATTCACACTTTATAAATTATTTCTTTTATCATTTACCAACTCGAGGACGAGCAGGAATTAAGCTTGGGGATGCTGATACGTCTCCAACGTATCTATAATTTATGAAGTATTCATGCTATTATATTATCCATCGTAGATGTTTTATATGCATTTATATGCTATTTTATGTTTTTGGGACTAACCTATTAACCTAGAGCCCAGTGCCAGTTTTTGTTTTTTCCTTGTTTTTGAGTTTTACAGAAAAGGAATACCAAATGGAGTCCAATTGACGTGCCAATTTTGATGATATTTTATGGACAAAAAGAAGCCCCTGGAGTAAAAGAGTTGGGCCAGAAGAGTCTCGGGCTGTCCACGAGGGTGGGGGCGCGCCCACTCCCCTGAGCGTGGGCCCCTATCTCGTGGATGATTCGGAGACCCCCCTGACGTGAGACCGACACCAAAAAGTCCTATAAATACAGAAACCTCCAAAAAATAACCTAGATCGGAAGTTCCACCACCGCAAGCCTCTGTAGCCATGAGAAATCAATCTAGGCCCTCTCTAGCACCCTACCGGAGGGGGCCATCATCACCGGAGGCCATGGAGGAGGATCCTGGAGGGGCCATCATCGCCATGAAGGCCAAGGACCAGAGGGAGAACCTCCCCCGATCCAAGGGGAGGCCATGGAGAAGGAAGCACAAGGGGAGGACCTCTCCTCCTCTCTCTCGGTGGCGCCGGAGTGCCATCGGGAGGGGAATCATCGCCGCGGTGATCCTCTTCATCAACATCACCATCATCATCACCATCCTCATCTCTTTTACACGGTCCACTCTCCCGCACCCCGCTGTAATCCCTACTTGAACATGGTGCTTTATGCCACATATTATGATCTAATGATGTGTTGCCATCCTATGATGTTTTGAGTAGATATCTTTTATCTTTGGGTTGATTGATGATCTAGATTGGTACGAGTTGTATGTTTTATTTTGGTGCTGTCCTATTGTGCCCTCTGTGTCGCGCAAGCGTGAGGGATTCCCGTTGTAGGGTGTTGCAATACGTTCATGATTCGCTTATAGTGGGTTGCTTGAGTGACAAAAGCATAAACCGAGTAAGGGGGTTGTGGCGTATGGGATAAAGAGGACTTGATGCTTTAATGCTATGGTTGCATTTTACCTTAATGATCTTTAGTAGTTGCGGATGCTTGCTAGAGTTCCAATCATAAGTGCAAATGATCCAAGAAGCGAGAGTATGTTAGCTTATGCCTCTCCCTCATATGAAATTGCAATGACGACTAGCGGTCTTGTTAACAATTGCCTAGAATAATTCCGCACACCGATCCATCATTATTCCACACTCGCTATTTATAATATTTAGTAATATATTCTAACTTTATGATAGCAGCACCTACTTTTATATTTTAGCTCTCCGATATCATGCAAAGTTATCCTCTACATACCGACAACGTAGTTTTATTTCTCGTATCTAGTTGGAAGCAAACGTTCGGTGTACGTAGAGTCGTATCAGTGGCAGATAGGACTTGAGAGAATATTGATAATTAACTTTAGCTCCTTGTGGGTTCGATACTCCATACTTACAATTTCCACCTTTGAAAATTGCTACGATGATTCCCTACACTTGGGGATTATCAGTTGACTCCGCTAGAGTTGCCGACGTTGAGAGGTAGTCGGATTTTGTCTGATGAGCAGGTCAGTAATGGAGTTTGTCATGTAGTACTTAGTTATTGCATTTCCATCCTGTAATTTCTGCGCTGCCCACCGTCTTATATATAGGTATGGGTCGGTGCCAACGAAGATTGACTTGCATACCTCCGGCCGGATACCACCATAATTTTGCATAACATCCACAACAGTGCGGCCATTCCCATAGACCCCTTCTCCACCATTGGGATCGGTCTTCGGACTGGTTGGGCTTGAATACATATGATGATGCCTACATGAGATTGAAGAAGATAGCAATTGCAGACCCGCCGACAAAGCGACGTGGCTACGATGATTACTTCATCGCGGTGTTCGACATAAGGATTGCCATAAATGCAAGAGGCAGTAACGGCAGAGGCTGGCGCATGTTGGCGGCGGCAGATTTGTACCCCTACACGTTCGAAGACGCCGTGCTCCATCTAGGCCACATCTTTGCGGTGACAAGCTAGGGGACTTGTTTCATCTGGTTGCCATCCTACGGTACAGGAGATTACAAACGAAATGGACAAACCATCATTTGCATCCCTAATAGTACTCCATTATTTTGCAGGGACCAGTCATCCCCAGATCAAAATAAGATCGCCGATCCTGGATGTGCATTTGTATCCGTGATTCGGTCTAACCTAGAACCTTGTAGCTGACTTTGGCATATTGGGATCAACTATCTTAGCAGTCGTTACCCATGGTACCACTGATGTGCAACATGGTCACACAATCTACCATGATCGGATCGTCACCATCTACCCAGGTATTCCATTTTTTAACCCTCTCGCATTCTCTTTCATTGTTCTACTACTTACTAGTACTAGTAGGAGTACTTTTTACCTTGGAGGATGCGTATAGCTAGCTAGGCCCTTGAAGACTGGAACCCACTAGCTGCCACCATTTTTGTTTTTCCATGTCTTACTATCTCATCCATGTAGCCAAGAGTGGCTATATATAATAAGCCGGTTATTTTACTTCCTCTGTACCAGAGTAGTACTATTTGCTGCACAGTATTACTGACCGCCATATTTGAGCACAACATTATTATGCATGGACCTTGACTATGTACGTCACCATGTGTCCAGATCTGAGATGCCGCGTGTACCAGATGAACGGCGCCGAGTTCGACCCCCGTGATGCTACGTGGGTGTCGAGGAACACTCTTGGAGAGTACTCGCTTTTCATTGGGGACAGCTACCCCATTGTGAAGCGAATGCCACCTTCCGTGCACAACACGGAAGGCCTGCCGTTCATGAAGCATGGTTGTGTCTTCAGTGCGCACCGCTGGATGAACGACATGCTGGGACACGCTATCCCTGATTTATGCCGCTTCAGCTTGGATGAATCTCCATCGTGTGGAACCGAACTAGAAAGATGCGATAATGATTCTCGTTGCCCACCGCTATGGATCGTGCCATCCATGAAGAACACTTGGGACTAGAACCTGGAGGAGTGCATGTAGCCCATCTATAACGTTTAAGTGGAGTACGGTAAATTGTGAATGGTAGCGCTGTGAATATATGTAGACTAGTCGTGCACAAATTTATCACATGAATTGGAGATGAACTTGTGTGGCATACTGGCATTTGTCCTTTAGAATTTACTATTAGTAAATGTGTTATGTGTACGTGCAACTTGTGTGGTTGTTGCATGGGCTCCAACACACTCTTTGAGAAAAAAAGGTGGCACAGCTTTAGATATAGGTGACGTGGCGGCGTCATACAGTAGCATCGTTCACTATAGTTGTAGTACACTCCTACTAGGACGACAACTCCTATAAAACTTTGCGCTTGGCTCTTTGCCTCTTCGGGAGGTTCAACAGTTCGTACTCGTGTGAACCTTGCACTTGGCTCTTGCCTCTTCGGAAGGTCCAACAATGATGATACTACAATACACTATGCTTCTGGCAATCTGACACCGATTGAACTGATGCACGTACACTGCGAGGGCGAGGGAGAGGGAGAGGGAGATGGCGCTGTAGTCAAAACCCTCTCCTCGTCCTGCGAGCCACCGCGTGCATGGGCGAGGGAGAGGCGTATTAAGCAAGCTTCTCCTCGTTCGGCGAGTTAACGAGACACATCAAAGCAGTACTAGTACTAGTCCATACTGCGCCCTTTCCGGTTAATATGGCTTAATTTGAAACAAGAAAAATACACTGGCGGTCAACATATGTAACAATACGCTCTTTACGGTCACTATATATAGTTTTGCGGTGATTATACGATCACTAGCTCATCGTAGAGCACCATATTGCACCCTACTGACCGGCCACATAGTTGACGTGGCACTTTGTTGACTGGTTAAATTGTTACCTAGTTTCTGGGTCCCACCTGTCAGTTGGCAAAGCAAAGAAATCAGTTAAACAAAACTTTACGCAGGCGCGACAGGAGTTCAACCCTTGCGCGCGAACCACCCTCGCTGTGTATGTGAGTGCATGCACGTGTACTCCCTCGGTCTTCCAACGAAGAGTGTACATCGGCTAAAAAACAAAGAGTGTAGTACATCTACACTTCCAATGCATTTAGCCTTTAACCTAATCGATATTGATTGACTAATGCACCAACTTGTGCTCTAGGTATAGGCTACATGTCTATCCTTAATTACAGCATGCAACAACCTTCATTTAATATTCTTCTCTCAATGGTCGCATGCACACATAAGTCTGCTACTTTGGGGCGTTAATTATGCCCTGGTCAATGTGTAAATCTCTAAATGTACAGTCTTTCACGTACTTAGGGAGTAGGTCGAGCACTTGAGCATGAGCGTGTGTTGTTGTGTCGTGTGCTGTGTGCCGCATGGGTGCGTGAGTGTTGTGTGCGTCCATGTGTACGTGTGAGTGTTGCATGTTGCATGCATGCATGCATGAGGCTTACTCCCTCCCATTGACATGTTCATATTTCAAGCTTCCTTTGTTCCCTCCATATGGTGATACTCCCTCTGTTCCCAAATACGGAGTAAAAGCCTCCCTCTGTTCCCAAATACGGAGTATTTGTCTTTCTAGAGATTTTAACAAGTCACTACGTACGGAGCAAAATGAGTGAAGTGAGCGTAGAGGCATAGGGATACTGTAGAAAGGAAGTCTTCACTATCCATTATTCCCCATCTCGGTCAGAGAGAACTATTCAACTAGTCTTCGCAGTGAAGTGAAAATACACGCTGCAGCAGATGGGACACTTAATTAATAAGCTGAACCAGCGTGTTGGTGTTACTAAATCAGCCTTACCCAGTACTGCCATCATGTTTGTCAGTAGAGCACGCTTCCGCAAATACGCCTACGCACCTCTCTCCTCCATTAACTGACATATGGGCCCTCTTGTGGTAGACCCACATGTCTTCGCTGTAACTATTTACACTCCGAAGGACGGTATATCCTGGTAATAGTACTAGTAGAATTGAGATTTAATGCACTTTCTTCCCCGTCTTTCACTCTTCTTCCTCCTCTCTTCTTCTTCCTCCACTCTTCCCCATCGCCAGCCGCGCACCACTTCCCCCTGCTCATTGCTCGCCCGCTCGCGCCATCTTCCTTGGTAGCTCGCGCGTACCATATCCCCTCACTCACTGCTCGACCACACAGGGAGAAGCTTCTTTGCTCGCCCGCCCAAATCCACTTCCCCGCTGGCTCGTGATACGTCTCCAACGTATCTATAATTTTTTATTGTTCCATGCTAATATATTACCCCTTTTGGATGTTTATGGCCTTTATTTTACACATTTATATCATTTTTGGGACTAACGTACTAACCGGAGGCCCAGCCCGTATTGCTGTTTTTTGCCTATTTCAGTATTTCGAAGAAAAGGAATATCAAACGGAGTCCAAACGGAATGAAACCTTCGGGAGTGTGATTTTTGGAACGAACGTGATCCAGAGGACTTGGAGTGCAAGCCAAGAAGCAGCCGAGGCGGCCACGAGATAGGAGGGCGCGCCCACCCCTACAGGGCGCGCCCCCCTGTCTCGTGGGCCCCTCGAGCGGCCACCGACGTACTTCTTCCTCCTATATATACCCATGTACCCCGAAAAACATCCAGGGAGACAACGAGAAAAAATTTCCACCGCCGTAACCTTTTGTATCCGTGAGATCCCATCTTGGAGCCTTCGTCGGCGCTCCGCCGGAAGTGAAATCGACCACGGAGGGCTTCTACATCAACACCATAGCCCCTCCGATGAGTTGTAAGTAGTTTACCACAGACCTTCGGGTCCATAGTTATTAGCTAGATGGCTTCTTCTCTCTTTTTGGATCTCAATACATGTTATCCCCCTCTCTTGTGGAGATCTATTTGATGTAACTCTTTTTGCGGTGTGTTTGTCGAGATCCGATGAATTGTGGGTTTATGATCAAGTTTATCTATGAGAAATATTTGAATCTCCTCTGAATTCTTTTATGTATGATTGAGTTATCTTTGCAAGTCTCTTCGAATTATGAGTTTGGTTTGGCCTACTAGATTGATCTTTCTTGCCATGGGAGAACTGTTTAGCTTTGGGTTCAATCTTGTGGTGTCCTTACCTAGTGACAGCAGGGATTGCAAGGCACGTATTGTATTGTTGCCATCGAGGATAAAAAGATGGGGTTTATATCATATTGCATGAGTTTATCCCTCTAATCATGTCATCTTTCTTAATGCGTTACTCTGTTCTTATGAAATTAATACTCTAGATGCATGCTGGATAGCGGTCGATGTGTGGAGTAATAGTAGTAGATTGTAACGCCCCGGATTCGATGCGCCAGGTGTCTTCCAGTTTTTCACCATTGTTGCCATGTCATTTGCTTGCGTGTTGCATTTTGCCATGTCATCATCTGCATGTTTTTCAAAACTTGCATCCGTTCGGGTTTCGCCGGTTCTCTCTGTTGTCCATTCTGAGTCCAGACACACTCGCACGCGCCCGTCGCCCCTCTCACACCTTGTTTTGTGAGCCACCGAAAAACATTCTCTGAATGGGTCGAGATTTGCCGAGTGGCCTTGGTATATCACCGGCAGACCGCCCATCAAATTTCGTTCCATTTGGAGGTCGTGTGATGCCCCAACGGTTAACCGCGTAGCCTGAAACCCCACTCCCTTTGCAGCCCAGCCCCTCTTCACCACAGCCCATGAGCCCATCCAAACCCCCTCCATGCTCTCGGTCGTTCGATCGTGATCGTGTGGGCGAAAACCTCACTCCATTTGGAGTCTGCTAGCTCCCTCTACCTATAAATAGGTGCCTCCCCCAGAAATTTCGCAGTCAAACCCTAGATCCCACCTCCTCCGCGCCACCGGACATGTCCGCCGCCATCCGGACGTGTCCTCCATCCCACAGCCACGTCGCCCGGACCAATCCGGGGCCGACACGTCATCGCGCCGCCGCCCCGGGCCACTCCCGCGCCGCCACGTCACCGCCGCCCGTCCCATGCATCGCCGCGACCCGCGGGGCCCGAGGCCGGCCCGCGCATCGCCACTGCCCACGCCCGAAGCGCCTCGCCGCCGCCGTCGTTTGCCGCCTCATCGCCGGTGCCGCCCGCCCGCCGTCTCCGGCGCACCTCCGCCCGCGCCCGCAGGCGCCCGAGGTCCCGGCCCCGCCGCTCGTCACTCCGGCTGCGGTCCCGCCGCCCCGCACTCAGAACCGCGCCCGCCGCCGCCCAGCTCCCCGCACTGCCCGCCAGCCTCCATGGCCGGCGCGCCTTGAAACTCCTTGGAGCCGGCCGAGCTCGTCGTCCCCGGCCTCCCTCCTCCGCCCTCCACCCGGATCCGGCCGCCCCAGGGCCAGATCCGCCCGCGCCGCTCGTCCCCTACCCCACCGGCGCCTCCCTCCTCTTCTCCGGTCCCCGCGCAGCCCCAACTCCGGCGAACTCCCATCATCCGGATCTGGATCTGGAAGACGAGGTTGACCCTGTTTTTTTCTTCTAAATCACTGTAACTTTTGCATTCTGATGCCATGTTCATTGTGCCATAACTTCTTGTGTGTTTATCCGTGCATGCATACAATATATCAAAATGTTCATTGTGAGATGTTCTTCATTTTGTTCCATTATGCCATGCTTGTTTGAGATCATCTTGATGCCCTAATCATCGGTGCAAGAGTGCTATATGATGTTAACTGCTGTGTGTTAACAGAACTTGATGTTTTGTCTTTTTCATTGCATTTAGTGTGTGCATCCTATGAGCTTGATGTCTACACGAGTTTTGAGCTACATCATGCCATCTTCACAATGGTGCAATCCATGTACTTTTACGAGTCCTGTAGCGAGTGCATCGAGCTCGTGAAGTCAGGTACTTGCTGTTACTATTTTGCTAGGCTGAATCTGCTATATCATGATGCTATTTAAACATGCTGCTACAAGTCATTCCATGCATAACCTGGAGATGTTCACTAAGGATGTTTTGTTATACATGTCATGCTCTATTAATCCATGCCCCTGGTTGCATTTATAGCCTGTTGTAGCTTGTTGTAATCTTGCTATAAAGTTGCTAAATAATGTTGCTGTCAGCCTGTTAACATTAAGTTCAGTTTTGCCATGTCAATAACTAGTGATCCATGCACCCTATGAACTTGCTCTTGCCATGCTTAGCTTCATAGACATGTATTCTTACTATTGGTCACCTTTTCATGCCATGTATTACTCTGTGGTGAGTGGCGCAAGCTCACCAACATGCCTACTTATTGTTGTTCCTGCCATGTCTGAATCTGTCATATCACTTGCCATGTTTGCATGGATGTTACCATGTTTTCCATTGATCTTTGGTATTTGTTCAGTAAGGGAGTTTTGTTCTTTGTCTTTAGTATTAGCATGCCATGCCTTTGTTTTCCATGATAGCTTCCTGTAACATGTTGTTTGATAGCTCTAAACATTGCAACCTGATGTTATTTCTGCCATGCACAGTGATTTCTACCAAGTCTGTGAAACTGTTATTATTTGCAATATTTCCATGTCCTTTTGAGCATGTTCTAGTGATTTCTGGAGATAGCTCAGTGTTCATGTTTTGTCATGCTTTACCTGTGCTTCAAGACCATGCCTTTTGTTCTTATGTTGAGGTGCTGTAGCATATTGTTTTGATGCTTGCTAGATGCCTAGTTGCTGTTTTGGACAGCTTATCCTTTAAACTTGTTTCATGTGTATGTGTTGAACCGTTGCTCCTTTTCGAGTGTGCTCTATATGAAACTTGCTTGATTTTGCATGTAGTTTCATATTATCATGTTGCATCCTTGTCTTGGGAGTGATGCTTGATGTTTGAATGCATTTTGCAGCTCATATCTTCTAGGCCATAGCTCCGAATTAAATGAACTTTATATGTAACTTGACTAGAATCTCGTGTAGATCATCTTGGTGCATCTTAACTTGTTGTTTAACCACTTGAACATAAGGTTTATTCAGTTCTGGACCAATTTCTAAATTTGCATATGAGGACTTACCGGAATTGTTATATGTTGTTTCCAGCCTCATTTAACCTTGCTTTCATGTGTTGTTCTTGTATGCATCATCTCTTGCCATGAGTAGCTTCATGTAGTCTTGTATTGCATCATACTTGGTTGAGCATCATGCCATGTCTATGTGTTGTGTGTTTACTATGTTGTTTGCTTCTTTCCAGTTGTGCTCCTTCTCGTTAGTTCCTGTTTCATTGCGATCGTGAGGATTCGTTCGTCTACGCTTGGTTCGTCTTCGTGGCTTCATCTTCTTCATGGACTCGTTCTTCTTCCTAGCGGGATTTCAGGCAAGATGACCGTCACCTTGGATCTCACTACTATCATTGCTATGCTAGTTGCTTCGTTCTATCGTTATGCTGCGCTACCTATTCTCTTGCTCTTCAAGCCTCCCAAATTGCCATGTCAGCCTCTAACCTTTTCACCCTTCCTAGCAAACCGTTGCTTGGCTCCGCTTTGCTCAGCCCCTCTTATAGTGTTGTTAGTTGCAGGTGAAGTTTAAGATTGCTCCATGATGGACAGGATTATGTTGGGATATCACAATATCTCTTATTTAATTAATGCATCTATATACTTGGTAAAAGGTGGAATGCTCGGCCTTATGCCTGGTGTTTTGTTCCACTCTTTCCGCCCTAGTTTTCCGTCATACCGGTTTTATGTTCCTTGATTTTGCGTTCCTTACGCGGTTGGGTGATTTATGGGACCCCCTTGACAGTTCGCTTTGAATAAAACTCCTCTAGCAAGGCCCAACCTTGGTTTTACCATTTGCCTACCTAAGCCTTTTTCCCTTGGGTTTCTGGAGCCCAAGGGTCATCTTTATTTAACCCCCCCCCCCCGGGCCAGTGCTCCTTCGAGTGTTGGTCCAAACTAGAGCCACTTGCAACGCCACCTCGGGGAAACTTGAGGGCTGTTTTAGTTGTACGTAGTGTTCATCCGGTGTGCCCTGAGAACGAGACATGTGCAGCTCCTATCGGGATTAGTCGGCACATCGGGCGGCTTTGCTGGTCTTGTTTTACCATTGTCGAAATTTCTTGTAAATCGGGATTCCGAGACTGATCGGGTCTTCCTAGGAGAAGGAATATCCTTCAGTGACCGTGAGAGCTTGTGATGGGCTAAGTTGGGACACCCCTGCAGGGTATTATCTTTCGAAAGTCGTGCCCGCGGTTATGTGGCAGATGGGAATTTGTTAATGTCCGGCTGTAGATAACTTGATACCTCATTCGATTTAAAACGCATCAACCGCGTGTGTAGCCGTGATGGTCTCTTTTCGGCGGAGTCCGGGAAGTGAACACGGTTTTGGGTTATGTTTGACTTAAGTAGGAGTTCAGGATCACCTCTTGATCATTGCTAGCTTCACGACCGTTCTGTTTGCTTCTCTTCTCGCGCTCATTTGCATATGTTAGCCACCATATCATGCTTAGTCGCTGCTGCAACCTCACCACTTATCCTTTTCATACCCATTAAGCTTTGCTAGTATTGATACCCATGGTAATGGGATTGCTGAGTTCTCGTGGCTCACAGATTACTACAACAACAGTTGCAGGTACAGGTTATGCGATGATCTTGACGCGGGAGTGATGTTACTTGTTTTGGAGTTCTTCTTCTGCTTCTTCTTCGATCAGGGAATAGGTTCCAGGTCGGCATCCTGGGCTAGCAGGGTGGATGTCGTTTGAGTTTTTGTTTGTGTTTTCATCTGTAGTCGGATGGTGCTCTTATGTAAGATGATGTTGTATTCGTGTGGCATTGCTTGCCTCTTGTATGTATCCCCAACTATTATGTAATGGTACGATATAATGATATCCACCTTGCAAAAGCGTCTCCAATATGCACTTCTATCCTTGGTGGGACCTTCGAGTTCCTTTAGGATAGGGTCGCATATTGGGCATGACAAGTTGGTATCAGAGCCTCGACCGACCATAGGAGCCCCCTTGATTGATCGTAGTTGGTCGTTGTTGAGTCTAGAAGAAAACTGTTTTCGGAGTCTAGTTATATCGGAGAGTAGGAATTCTTTTTACTCCTCAGCCCCTTCGTCGCTCTCGTGAGGAATCTTGACGTAGGTGTTTGGAATTACTCCTCTTCCCCTTCAAATTTTCTTTAGGATCACGCGGTTAGTTTTCTGATCGTTGTTCCTCAGCTCTTTTCATCCGGTGCATTTCTCGTCAAGTTGACTCGAGCCTCTTCATCTTTGAGTTCAATCCTCAGTTGTTTTTTTACCCGCCCACCCCTTTTCATCTCGGAGTCGGAGTCCGTAATCGAGTATCCATCCTACTCGTGTGAAGTCTTTGCTGTCTTTCCTCAATGATTTCAACCGGTGTTTTCTCTTCAAGATATTCGTCGGTTCCCCATTCCAAGTTGCCTTTGTTTTCCCGCCCTCCCACCCCTCTTCTTCCCGGAGTCTGAGTCTGTTTCGAGCATCAATTTCATTCATGTGGAGCCTCTTCAGTCTTCCCTCAATCATTTCAACCGGTGAATTCTCTTTTATTCGACATTCTTCATCTCTTTTTCTTCTCCGGTGGATTCAATTACTATTTTCGGTAGTGATTATATTCTTTCCCTCGGCTCAAGTGTTTTCCCTGCTCGTTCGCCTCTCGTCATTTAATCCTTCCGGAGTGCTCATGACATCTCAGGAGATTTGTTTGTGTTCCAATTAATTCGAGGTTGTCACCTCATTCAAATATTTCAATTGTTCCGGTGCATCATCTATCAGTTCAACAATCCTTTTCCAACGGTGTTTTCTTTAGTGGGCCCTAACCCACATGTCTTTTCATAGGATCTTACCTGACTCTTGTAATTATTCTGGAGCCATTCCTAATTCTTTTCAAAGTGTGACGTAAGATTGGATTCCATCAGTCACATGCCTTCTCCAAGATGGTTTTCAAATTCTTTTCATTGTTGGCTCAACCTCTTCGCTTGTCATTCTCCCGGAGCATCTCAGTAATTTTGGTGGTGTTTCCCATCGTCATTTGAAGACCGAAGAAGAGTTTTTCCTCTAAATCTTGCCCGTTCTCTCGAGGATGCATGGTTCTACGTCTTGTTATCCTCGCAAATTACCCCGTTTGACAGAAATTCTTTTCATCCATCTGGAGTATTTCAGGAGTTGTTTTCCGTCTCAATCATCCGGAGGCCATCTTTTCGGAATATTTCTTTGTTCTAAGTTTTCGAATTCGTTCTCCAATTATTCTACGTCTGTGCCCCTTCGGTCGTCTCAATATTCTTCCGGTGCTTTGTTCAAGTATTCTTCAATCAGTTCGTGATCTCTTTGTTCTCTTTTCTCTAAATTCCCTCAAGTATCTTCGTGATTGCTCTAATTCTTCCTGGTGATTCTTTCTCTTTTCTTCGTTCATTGTCATTTCTTACGGTGGTTCGTTCAAGATTTATTTCCATTCTTTTCACATATATTCATTCGTTCGTTTCAATCCTACCGGTGGTTCATGAAGACCTTCCTCAAGGTTGCGCCATATTCCCCTCAATCCTTTTCAAACAAGAATAAGTAGCATCCAAAATCCGTTGCTTGTCATCAATTTAACTTGGTGAGGATAGCATAACATAATTCTTATTCTTATTTCATCGTCGTCAAGTAATCCCTTCCTTCTGAGTTTGTTCTTGAGGAATACATTCTAGTTCCAAGTGTTTTCATCTTTTCTTTTCCGGAGTTCAAATTTCCTCGGCCATTTCGTCGGAACCTCCATCTAAATCATCGCAAGGCTCATCTTATTCTTTCATCCTTCATTCTATCTCATCATCCTTTCGTCAACGGATTTCTTCATGGTGGTTCTTCATGATTTAATTCATTCTTCAAGTGTTCATCAAGATTCTTGTTGGAGGAGTTCAAGTATCTTTTCTTCTCACGTCTCGAAGTGCAATTAATTCTTTGTTTTCTCCTGAAGTGGAGTTTTGCATTTCTTCGTTCTTCTCAACTATTAAGACTTTGGTTGTGGTATAATTTCACCTCAAGTTTTGAGTTGTTTTTGATAAGTCCACAACAAGCTTATTCTTTCGTTGTTGATTATCTCAACAACTCCATTCAATCCTTCCTTCTAAGTTCTTTTCATTCCATCCATTCAATTCTTCCGGAGGCATTGCTTTGTTCTTCTTCTCTCTTGCATTCTTATTTCACCTCATCATTTTCCCTCCCGTCTTGTTCCTAAGATCTCGGGACGAGATCTCTTGTTAGTGGAGGAGAGTTGTAACGCCCAGGATTCGATGTGCCAGGTGTCTTCCAGTTTTTCGCCGTTGTTTCCATGTCATTTGCTTGCGTGTTGCATTTTTCCATGTCATCATCTTCATTTCTCTGCATGTTTTTCAAAACTTGCATCCGTTCAGGTTCCGCCGGTTCTCTCCATTATCCGTTCTGAGTCCAGACACACTCGCACGCGCCCGTCGCCCCTCTCAGACCTTGTTTTGTGAGCCACCGAAAAACGTTCTCGGAATGGGCCAAGATTTGCCGAGTGGCCTTGCTATATCACCGGCAGACCGCCCGTCAAATTTCGTTCCATTTGGAGGTCGTGTGATGCCGCAACGGTTAACCGCATAGCCCGAAACCCCTCTCCCCTTGAAGCACAGCCCCTCTTCACCACAGCCCATGAGCCCATCCAAACCCCCTCAATGCTCTCGGTTGTTCGATCGTGATCGTGTGGGCGAAAACCGCACTCCATTTGGAGTCTCCTAGCTCCCTCTACCTATAAATAGGTGCCTCCCCCCGAAATTTCGCAGTCAAACCCTAGATCCCACCTCCTCCGCGCCAACGGACATGTCCGTCGCTGTCCGGATGCGTTCGCCGCCCCGCAGCCACGTCGCCCGGACCAATCCGGGGCCGACACGTCATCGCGTCGCCGCCCCGAGCCACTCCCGCGCCGCCACGTCACCGTCGCCCATCCCACGCGCCGCCGCGGCCCGCGGGGCCCGAGGCCGGCCCGCCCGGCCCGCGCATCACCGCAGCCCGCGCCCGAAGCGCCTCGCCGCCGCCGCCCTTCGCCGCCTCGTCGCCGGTGCCGCCCGCCCGCCGTCTCTGGCACACCTCCGCCCGCGCCCGCAGGCGCCCGAGGTCCCGGCCCCGCCGCTCGTCGCTCCGGCCGCGCTCCCGCCGCCCCGCGCCCGCCGCCGCACGGCTCCCCGCGCCGCCCGCCAGCCTTCATGGCCGGTGTGCCTTGAAGCTTGCCGGAGCCAGCCGAGCTCGCCTTCCCTGGCCTCCCTGCTCCGCCCTCCACCCGGATCCGGCCGCCCCAGGGCCAGATCCGCCCGCGTCGCTTGTCCCTGACCCCGCCGGCGCCTCTCTCCTCTTCTCCGGTCCCCGCGCAGCCCCAACTCCGGCGAACTCCCATCGTCCGGATCTGGATCTGGAAGACGAGGTTGACCCCGTTTTTTCTTCCAAGTCCTTGTAACTTTTGCATTCTGATGCCATATTCATTGTGCCATAACTTCTTGTGTGTTTATCCGTGCATGCATACAATATATCAAAATGTTCATTGTGAGATGTTCTTCATTTTGTTCCATTGTGCCATGCTTGTTTGAGATCATCTTGATGCCCTAATCATCATTGCAAGAGTGCTATATGATGTTAACTGTTGTGTATTAACAGAACTTGATGCTTTGTCTTTCTCATTGCATTTTGTGTGTGCATCCTATGAGCTTGATGTCTACACGAGTTTTGAGCTACATCATGCCATCTTCACAGTGGTGCAATCCATGTACTTTTACGAGTCCTGTAGCGAGTGCATCGAGCTCGTGAAGTCAGGTACTTGCTGTTACTATTTTGCTAGGCTGAATCTGCTATATCATGATGCTATTTAAACATGCTACTACAAGTCATTCCATGCATAACCTGGAGATGTTCACTAAGGATGTTTTGTTATACATGTCATGCTCTATTAATCCATGCCCCTGGTTGCATTTATAGCCTGTTGTAGCTTGTTGTAATCTTGCTATAAAGTTGCTAAATAATGTTGTTGTCAGCCTGTTAACATTAAGTTCAGTTTTGCCATGTCAATAACTAGTGATCCATGCACCCTATGAACTTGCTCTTGCCATGCTTAGCTTCATACACATGTATTCTTACAATTAGTCACCTTTTCATGCCATGTATTACTCTGTGGTGAGTGGCGCAAGCTCACCAACATGCCTACTTATTGTTGTTCCTGCCATGTCTGAATCTGTCATATCACTTGCCATGTTTGCATGGATGTTACCATGTTTTCCGTTGATCTTTGGTATTTGTTCAGTAAGGGAGTTTTGTCCTTTGTCTTTAGTATTAGCATGCCATGCCTTTGTTTTCCATGATAGCTTCCTGTAACATGTTGTTTGATAGCTCTAAACATTGCAACCTGATGTTATTTCTGCCATGCACAGTGATTTCTGCCAAGTCTGTGAAACTGTTATTATTTGCAATCTTTCCATGTCCTTTTGAGCATGTTCTAGTGATTTCTGGAGATAGCTCAGTGTTCATGTTTTGTCATGCTTTACCTGTGCTTCAAGCCCATGCCTTTTGTTCTTATGTTGAGGTGCGGTAGCATATTGTTTTGATGCTTGCTAGATGCCTAGTTGCTGTTTTGGACAGCTTATCCTTTAAACTTGTTTCATGTGTATGTGTTGAACCGTTGCTCCGTTTCGAGTGTGCTCTATATGAAACTTGCTTGATTTTGCATGTAGTTTCATATTATAATGTTGCGTCCTTGTCTTGGGAGTGATGCTTGATGTTTGAATTCATTTTGCATCAATGTCATGTTTAACTTGTTTTGCTCTATCTTCTAGGCCGTAGCTCTGGATTAAATGAACTTTATATGTAACTTGACTAGAATCTCGTGTAGATCATCTTGGTGCATCTTAACTTGCTGTTTAACCACTTGAACATAAGGTTTATTCAGTTCTGGACCAATTTCTAAATTTGCATATGAGGACTTGCCGGAATTGTTATATGTTGTTTCCGGCCTCATTTAACCTTGCTTTGATGTGTTGTTCTTGTATGCATCATCTCTTGCCATGAGTAGCTTCATGTAGTCTTGTCTTGCATCATACTTGGTTGAGCATCATGCCATGTCTATGTGTTGTGTGTTTACTATGTTGTTTGCTTCTTTCCGGTTGTGCTCCTTCTCGTTAGTTCCTGTTTCGTTGCGATCGTGAGGATTTGTTCGTCTACGCTTGGTTCGTCTTCGTGGCTTCATCTTCTTCATGGACTCGTTGTTATTCCTAGCGGGATTTCAGGCAAGATGACCATCACCTTGGATATCACTACTATCATTGCTATGCTAGTTGCTTCGTTCTATCGCTATGATGCGCTACCTATTCTCTTGCTCTTCAAGCCTCCCAAGTTGCCATGTCAGCCTCTAACCTTTTCACCCTTCCTAGCAAACCGTTGCTTGCCTATGTTACCGCTTTGCTCAGCCCCTCTTATAGCGTTGTTAGTTGCAGGTGAAGTTGAAGATTGCTCCATGATGGACAGGATTATGTTGGGATATCACAATATCTCCTATTTAATTAATGCATCTATATACTTGGTAAAGGGTGAAACGCTCGGCCTTATGCCTGGTGTTTTGTTTCACTCTTGCCGCCCTAGTTTTCCGTCATACCGGTGTTATGTTCCTTGATTTTGCGTTCCTTACACGGTTGGGCGATTTATGGGACCCCCTTGACAGTTTGCTTTGAATAAAACTCCTCTAGCAAGGCCCAACCTTGGTTTTACCATTTGCCTACCTAAGCCTTTTTCCCTTGGGTTTCCGGAGCCAAAGGGTCATCTTTATTTAACCCCCCCCCCCCCGGGCCAGTGCTCCTTTGAGTGTTGGTCCAAACTAGAGCCACTTGCAGCGCCACCTCGGGGAAACTTGAGGGCTGGTTTTAGTTGTACGTAGTGTTCATCCGGTGTGCCCTAAGAACGAGATATGTGCAGCTCCTATCGGGATTTGTCGGCACATCGGGCGGCTTTGCTGGTCTTGTTTTACCATTGTCGAAATTTCTTGTAAACCGGGATTCCGAGACTGATCGGGTCTTCCTGGGAGAAGGAATATCCTTCATTGACCGTGAGAGCTTGTGATGGGCTAAGTTGGGACACCCCTGCAGGGTATTATCTTTCGAAAGTCGTGCCCGCGGTTATGTGGCAGATGGGAATTTGTTAATGTCCGGTTGTAGATAACTTGAAACATGATTCGATTTGAAACGCATCAACCGCATGTGTAGCCGTGATGGTCACTTTTCGGCAGAGTACGGGAAGTGAACACGGTTTTGGGTTATGTTTGATGTAAGTAGGAGTTCAGGATCACCTCTTGATCCTTGCTAGCTTCATGATGACCCACAAGTATAGGGGATCTATCGTAGTGCTTTCGATAAGTAAGAGTGTCGAACCCAACGAGGAGCAGAAGGTAATGATAAGCGCTTTTCAGTAAGGTTTTCTCTGCAAGCACTGAAATAGTAGGTGATAGATAGTTTTGTGATAAGATAAATAGTAACAAGCAAAAAGTAAATAAAGTAAATAAAGTGCAGCAAGGTGGCCCAATCCTTTATGTAGCAAAGGATAAGCCTGGACAAATTCTAATAATGAAGAAGGGGCTCCCGAGGGCACATTGGGAATTATCATCAAGCTAGTTTTCATCACATTCGTAAGATTCGCATTCGGTACTTTGATAATTTGATATGTGGGTGAACCGGCACTTGGGTAGTGCCCTAACTTGGACAAGCATCCCACTAATGATTAACCCCTATTGCAAGCATCCGCAACTACAAAAAGGAGTATTAAGGTAAACCTAACCACAGCATTAAACATATGGGTCCATATCAACCCCTAACGAAGCAACGCATAAACTAGGGTTTAAGCTTCTGTCACTGTAGCAACCCATCATCTACTTATTACTTCCCCATGCCTTCCTCTAGGCCCAAATATTGAACGAATACCAAATTCACATGACTACTAATAGCAAGACTTCACCCATGTCCTCAGGAACAAATGTAACAACTCACAAAGCATATTCATGTTCATAATCAGAGGAGTAATAATATGCATAAAGGATCTGAACATATGATCTTCCACCAAGTAAACCAACTAGCATCAACTACAAGGAGTAATCAACACTACTAGCAACCCACAGGTACCAATTTGTGGTTTTGATACAAGATTGGATACAAGAGATGAACTAGGGTTTTGAGAGGAGATGGTGCTGGTGAAGATGTTGATGGAGATTGACCCCCTCCCGATGAGAGGATCGTTGGTGATGACGTTGGTGATGATTCCCCCCTCCCGGAGGGAAGTGTCCCCGGGAGAATAGCTCCGCCAGAGCCCTAGATTGATTCCGCCAAGGTTCCGCCTCGTGGCGGCGGAGTTTCGTCCCGTAAGCTTGCCCCCGATTTTTTCCAGGGTAAAAGTGATGATATAGCAGAAGATGGACGCCGAGGCCCACGAGGGGGCCTAGGAGATAGGGGGCCGCGCCCTACAGGGGGGGCGCGCCCCCTGTCTCCTTGACAGGGTGTGGGCCCCCTGGCCTATTTCTTTCGCTCATAAATTCTTATTAAATCCAAAAGGTTGTTTCGTGGAGTGTCAGGACTTTTGGAGTTGTGCAGAATAGGTTTCCAACGTTTGCTCCTTTTCCAGCCAGAATTCCAGCTGCCGGCATTCCCCCTCTTCATGGTAAACCTTGTAAAATAAGATAGAATAGCCATAAGTATTGAGATATAATGTGTAATAACAGCCCATAATGCAATAAATATTGATATAAAAGCATGATGCAAAATGGACGTATCAACTCCCCCAAGCTTAGACCTCGCTTGTCCTCAAGCGGAAGCCGAAATCGAAAAATATGTCCACATGTTTAGAGATAGAGGTGTCAATAAAAATAAAATACGGACATGAGGGCATCATGATCATTCTAATAACAGCAACATATATGGATTTTGTCATATGATTTCCTATGCTCAAGTAATAAGCAATTCACAATGTCAAGTATGGTTCAAAAACTTCATTGGGAACTAACAAACTATAATCTCAGTCATTGAAGCAATTGCAATTTACCGTAACATCAGGAAGAGTCAATAATAGAGCTTTTCAGCAAGCTCACATACTCAACTATCTCGTAGTCTCCTATAATTGTTAACACTCATGCAATACTTGCGGTTATAGAGTTTCAGCCGGACACTGAGAAAGATAGTGGCTTATTGTGTTGCCTCCCAACGTATTCACCTTTAGGTGATGTCAAAAATAATAGCCTATGCCAACTTACATCCAATTGGATATATGTATCATGATCTTTCAAACATGAGGAGCTTGACAAAGGATAGAAATAAGAAGGGAAAGGTGAGCATCACCTTGACTCAAGCATAAAGTAAAAGCATAAAGTAAAATATAGGCCCTTCGCAGAGGGAAGCGGAGGTTGTCATGCGCGTTTAGGGTTGATGCATAAAATCTTAGTGCAAAAGAACGTCACTTTATATTGCCCCTTGTATGTGGACCTTTATTATGCAGTCTGTCGCTTTTATTACTTTCACAACAAGTTCGTACAAAGTTTATTTTCTCTGCACTAATAAGTCATACATATTTAGAGAGCAATTTTTATTGCTTGCACCGATGACAACTTACTTGAAGGATCTTACTCAATCCATAGGTAGGTATGGTGGACTCTCATGGCAAAACTGGGTTTGAGGATATTTGGAAGCACAAGTAGTATCTCTACTTAGTGCAAGGAATTTGGCTAGCATGAGGGGGAAAGCAAGCTCAACATGTTTGGAAGGTCAATGACAATATACTTTAACTGAAATGTCGGAAAACATAAACCATTAAGTTGTGTTCCTTGTCCAACGTCAACTCTTTTAGCATGTCATACTTAATGAGTGCTTCACAATCATAAAAGATGTCAAAGATAATATATTTATATGTGAACCCCTCTTTCCTTATCACTTCCTATTAATTGCAACGATGACCAAGGCTACGTTCATCAACTCTCAACAATTTTTATGCCTCATACTTTCTATGTGTGAAGTTATCACTATCCATAAGATCAATATGAACTCTTTTTGTTCTTTCTACTTCCTCAAGATCATAGCAACATAGCAAAGCCCTTGACTCAACACTAATCTTTATTATAGATAGCACACGGACTCGATTACATAAAGATATCACAATGCAAAACTCAAAACTACTTGATATCAAAAACTTCAAACTACTAGATCAAGATACTACTAAAGGGATCAAACTAAATAAAGCGGTAAAGATAGGAGTGTGATGGTGATATGATACCGGGGCACCTCCCCCAAGCTTGGCAGTTGCCAAGGGGAGTGCCCATACCCATGTAATTATTTCCTCGGAGGTGATGGAGATGGTAATGATGGTGGAGTTGTTGCATTTTTCTTCTCTAGCTTGCGTCTGAGGCTAAAATTTTCCTCCCTCGGATCCTCATTCTCGAGCTCAAGTTTCATTATATTTTTGCATAGTGCTGCATTGCTGTCCTGTAAAAAACATGGTGGGATAGATTGGACCTTAGGGAGGCTTGACTTCTTGAACTCCACATGCATATCACCAGGTTGAGGTAGTGGATCGTCCTCTTCATCGGAGCTTGTCTCCTCCTTCCTCTTTGGATCATAGTCTTCTTCTTCCTCTGTGGTCCAGCCATAATGTTCCACATCCCCATATACTTTTGGGTTTGCAATATAATCAGCCATGTAGCTCTCTCCCTCCGAATCTTGGGACGACATCTTGTTCCAAATCTGCAACAGGAACAGCTCGAAACGAAAACAGAGGATATTTGTGTGATACGTTGGTCAAAACCTTTGGGAGTATATATAATGAATTTTTACCGACCAAAATACGTAACATACAAGAAAACAGAGTCCGTGAGGCACACGAGGTGCCCACGATACAGGGGGCGCGCCCTACAGGGGGGGCGCGGCCTCCTCTCTCGTGGGAGCCTCGTGTCCCTTTCGGACTACTTCTTTCTTCCTAAAATTCTTAAATAATCCAAAACTGATAAAAATTGCCATTAGAGTTGTTTTGGAGTCGGTTTACTTACCGTACCACGTACCTATGCCTTTTTGCAGTCTGGAACGTTCTGGAAAGTGTCTCTTATGTATTCCTCAGGGGTTATGGTTTCAATAATATTAGTTTCAACATTGATAGGATTACCTGAAATATAATGTTCAATTCTATGACCGTTTACCACCCTCGGATTTGTGCCTTCGAAGCTATTGATTTTTATAGCGCCAGAACGATAGAGCTCCTCAATAACGTAGGGACCTTCCCATTTTGAGATAAGTTTTCCTGCAAAAAATCTTAAACGAGAGTTGAATAATAACACATAATCTCCTACGTTAAACTCACGCTTTTGTATCCTCTTATCATGCCAGCGTTTGACTTTTTCTTTGAAAAGCTTGGCATTCTCATATGCTTGGGTTCTCCATTCATCAAGTGAGCTAATATCAAACAACCTCTTCTCACCGGCAAGTTTGAAGTCATAATTGAGCTCTTTAATAGCCCAATATGCTTCATGTTCAAGTTCAAGAGGTAAATGACATGCTTTTCCATAAACCATCTTATATGGAGACATACCCATAGGATTTTTGTATGCAGTTCTATAGGCCCATAATGCATCATCAAGATTTTTGGACCAATTCTTTCTAGATCTATTCACAGTCTTTTGCAAAACTAATTTGAGCTCTCTATTGCTCAACTCTACTTGACCACTAGACTGCGGGTGATAAGGAGATGCGATTCTATGATTGACATCATACTTAGCAAGCATCTTACGGAAAGCACCATGAATAAAGTGTGAACCACCATCAGTCATAAGATATCTAGGGACTCCAAACCTCGGAAAAATAACTTCTTTAAGCATTTTAATAGAAGTGTTATGATCAACACTACTAGTTGGAATAGATTCTACCCACTTAGTAACGTAATCAACAGCAACTAAAATAAGTGTATAACCATTGCAGGCAGGAAAAGGTCCCATATAATCAAAGCCCCAAACATCAAACAGTTCAGTAACAAGAGAATAATTCATAGGCATTTCTTGACGTCTACTAATGTTACCTATTCTTTGACATTCATCACAAGATAAGACAAACTTACGAGCATCTTTGAAAAGAGTAGTGTCGGTGTACTAGGGTAGGGGTACCCTAGTATCCCGAACTTGTGCACGGATAGTCGCAGCGCCCCGCGGCAAGGCTTGCCGGGTGCCCGCCAAGGTCCTCCGTGGTTCCTTTGGAGCCATTCAAGAACAAAGTGTTCAAGTCAAGGAGATAAGGCCCCGGCAAGAGGAGCTTGCCGGGAAGGAGAGAAGACCCCGGCAAGAGGAGCTTGCCGGAAAGGCCAACCAAGGCATCTCAAGGAACTTGCCGCGACGCGCCAAGCGTCCCGGCAAGGCCCGGCGAGCGACAAGCTTCCGGGCGCGACAAGACAACGACCGCGGCAAGGCGCTTGCCGCGGCAAGTTACCACTTTGTACCCGCGCTCCAGCTCATCCACCAACGTGTCGACCTGTGGCCTTCCCAGGCGCACGTGGCAAGAGGCTGTGCAGCCAGGGGTGCGCGGTGGCAAGTGGAGATGACAAGATAGCCATCGTGGCAAGCGGTGGCGCCCCTGACGGTCCTTTTCTTGCACTGTTTAGGCAAGACAGACGGGCATTTAATGCCTATGTCCCCTGCCGTCAGGGTTAGGTAGGATACACTGTACAAGTAGGTGTACCAACCGCAGCTTCTTTCCAGTTTTACCCATGTCTACGTTGCCACCTGTCGGTGACCCCTTGAGCCTATAAAAGGAGGCCCATGCGCAACATAGAGGAGGTTCGAAGCATTCGAAACTAGAACACACTCACGCTCTCTGGCAAGAACGCAATACAACCACAAAGCAGCAGTAGGAGTATTATCTCTCTGGAGAGCTCCGAAGCTGGGTAAAATCGCTCGTGTGCTTCGCCTCGATCTGCTCTTCGTGCGATCTCCGCCCCCCGCTGAACCGTAAGGGGCTCCGGTCCCATAGGTGTTCGTTCCCCACGACATCTTTGGCGCGCCAGGTAGGGGGCGTCGAGATTGCGTGAACCTGGTCCGCGTTCACGCGAGCCAGATCTTCATCATCTTCATCGACATGCCACCGAAGACGAAGGCTTCGGGGGTAGCCGCTCCGTCCACGTCGATCCCACCGCCACCGGAGCAAACGGGTGGTGGGGTAGACGCTGGTGGAGGAACGGGCGTCGACGAGGGAGCTCACGCTGCCGCCAGGTCCAAGGACAAGGCCGCGCAAACCTCGCCGTCCGTACACGCACCGCGCCCATCTCAGGAGGCGCAGGACCGACAGCGTCATGGTACTCGCGGTACCATACGTTCGTTGGACCGAGATCGAGCTAGTGGATCTTGGGATGCTCAAGACCAGCATGCACGCCAACATGTTGGCACGAGCAAAACACGGTCGCCTGGACGGGATCCTGCTCCTTCTAACGTAGTTAGAAGTTCGAGCATATCCCGCTCCTCGCATCGTTTGAAACCGCCACCCAAAACTTCGGAAGAAGCTTTGGCCCGAGCTCAACTGCTCCTAGATTACCCTCCAACGGCGGACAAGATCGACGATTGAAGGGCCACCATTCAGAGTCTCATCGGCTTCGCCAACGGCGACACTCCCCGACAACCGAGCACATCAAAGCCGCGGCAAGATGCCCAGGCGCGAGCCGATGGCGACAAGACCGATGGGGGTGCAACCACCGTGCACTCTCCACCCCGAAGGCCAAGATCGCCGACTCGCCGGGTCAACCTCGACACCGACTCCACAGTGTCATCAGATCTGCGAGCTCGTCGCGATCAGCGCCAAGTTCTTCAAGAACGACAGCAAGAAGACGCTCGTACACGCATCGAGTGCCGAAGAGAAGCGCGGCGTCAGTCAGACCAGCGCGCTGGGCCCACTATCGACATGCATGCACCAGGGGAACCAGGCGACTTGCCGTACGCGGTAGGCTGCCCTGCGTTCACTCGTGAGCTGCGGCAAGTCCAGTGGCCCAGTACAAAGAACTTCAAGCCAGATGTACCAGAGAAGTACGACGGCAGGTTGCATCCGTCGGAGTTCCTCGGCATCTACACCATCGTGGTGCAAGCTGCCGGGGGGCGCGACGACAAGATCCTTGCCAACTACTTCCCACTGGTGCTCAAGCCCAATGTCAGATCCTGGCTCATGCACTTGCCGGACAACTCCATATCCTCATGGGCGGATCTGTGCCATCAGTTTGTCGGCGCCTTCATAGGCGGCCACAAGCCTAATGGCCAAGAGAGTGACCTTCATCTGCTCGCCCAGAAGGAAGGAGAACCCCTGCGCAAGTATATTCAGAGATTCAGCCAAGTGCAGCGCAACATCCCAGATGTCCACCCTGCCGCGGTCATCAGCGCATTCCATCAGAACGTGCGTAACCGCAGGATGCGGGAGGAGATGGCGATGTGCAAGATCAGAGATGTCAGTGAGCTATACGCCCTGGCCGACAAGTGTGCACGTGCTGAGGAAGGGAGGAAACTCCCCGGAGAGAACGCAGGAGCAGGAGGATCAGACAGTGAAGATGTCGCCCCGGCAAGGAAAAACCGGCGGCGGAACAACAGAAAGAGGAAAGGCAAAGACGTGCTAGTTGTTGAGCAGTCCGGCAATGGAGGTGGCGCCGAGAAAGCCAAAGCTGGTAACTCCGGCGAGGCCGTGGCTGCCGCCGACAAGCAGGACGGCTCCGGCAAGTAGTACTGCAAGATCCACCGCACCAAAGGCCATGATCTCCAGAGCTGCAAAAAGGTCGAGCAGCTTGTCGAGCAACAGAAGGCTGAGTACGAGCGGCGCGACAAGGAGAAGGCCCAGGAAGGTACTAGAGGATCCGGCAAGAAGCTTCCCGGCCGGGGAGGACGCCGCGGCAAGGCCAAGCAGCGCCAAGGAGACAGGCCTCCCCGCGGCCGCGACAAAGATGAAGATGAAGACGATGACGAAGACATGGATGATGACAAGGCCGATGAGCAGGAGTTTCAAAAAGCCACAGAGGTCATGTGCGTTGACGGTGGTGCCTCTCTGCATACTTCGCACCGCCAGCTCAAGCAGTGGGTGCGGGAAGTCAATGCGGCAGAACCACCCGTCGAGTCACGCAAGCCTCTAAAGTGGTCCAGCACGCCTATCATCTTTGATATTGAGGACCACCCTGATCGCATAACTGCGGTCGGGTGCTTGCCGATGTTGGTATCCCCAACTATCCGCAACCTCAAGGTCACTAAGATGCTAGTTGACGGCGGGGCCGGCTTGAACCTGATCTCCTCCACGGTGCTCCAGAAACTCCAGATCCCTGACAGCGAGCTCGAAGAAACCGGTACATTCCAAGGAATCAACCTGGGAAGGAGCAAGCCGAAGGGAAGATCACGTTGCCAGTGACATTTGGCAGTGAGCTGAACTTCAGGACTGAGAGAGTCACTTTCGACGTTGCTGATTTTCCATTGCCTTACAATGGGATACTCGGCCGTCCAGCACTCGCCAAGTTCATGGCAGCCTCTCACTATGCCTACAACGTGCTCAAGATGCCAGGCCCGATAAGTGTCATCTCTGTCCCTGGCGACAAGAAGGATGCTCTTATCTGCACCGACAAGATTTACTGTGAAGCAGCAGCCGCAGCTGAATGCAAGACACTTGCCGCTAAAGCTCCCGGGGGTAAGAACAAGACCAAGTCCGGCAAGAGCTCTGATGCCCGCTCCGGCAAGCGCACCTCTTCGGAGTGCTGCGCTACCGTCGAGGACGCACCATCGAGCTCCACCGGCAAGTGTAAGAAGACGAAGGCAGCTCCGCCAGAGACCAAGAAGGTGTCCGCCAAGGAGGACGGCACTGGTGGTACCTTCACCATCAGTGCCACGCTCGACCCTAAATAGGAAAGCGCGCTCGTTGCTTTCCTGTGGGCGAATGTCGACGTGTTTGCATGGCAACCGTCTGACATCCCCGGTGTTCCCAGGAAAGTAATTGAGCACCACCTTGCCGTTTGTCCTCATGCGCGGCCCGTCAAGCAGAAAGTCAGGAAACAGGCAGTGGAGCACCAAGAATTCATTGCAGAAGAAATCAAGAAGTTGGAAGCAGCAGGCCTTGTCAGAGGAGTGCTCCATCCCACGTGGCTGGCCAATCCTGTAGTCGTGCGCAAGGCAAATGGGAAATGGAGGCTTTGTATCGACTTTACTGATGTTAATAAAGCTTGTCCCAAAGACCCATTTCCCTTGCCGCGCATTGACCAGATTGTAGACTCCACGACCGGATGTGACTTGCTTTCATTTCTTGATGCATACTCAGGATACCATCAGATCATCATGGCAGAAGAGGATGAGGAGAAGATCGCATTCATTACTCCGTGTGGCACATACTGTTTCGTACGGATGCCTTTCGGATTAAAAAATGCTGGTTCAACATTTGCAAGAGTAGTTCATGATGCTTTTGAGCCACAGTTGCACAGAAATGTGGAAGCCTACATGGATGACATAGTGGTCAAGAGCAAGGACAAAGCAACTCTGATTCAAGATTTGGATGAAACATTTGCAAATCTGCGCAAGATCAACCTCAAGCTCAACCCCGAGAAGTGTGTGTTTGGAGTTCCTTCCGGCAAGCTTCTCGGGTTCTTTGTGTCTCAACGGGGAATTGAAGCCAATCCCGACAAGATCAAGGCCATTGAGCAGATCGAAGCACCAAAGCGCGTCAAGGATGTACGAAGGCTTGCCGGTTGCGTGGCTGCTCTCAGCAGGTTCATCTCTAAGTCTGCTGAGCGCGCCCTGCCATTTTTCAAAATATTGAAAAAGGTAGGTCCAATGAAATGGACTCCGGAAGCGGAGGCTGCGCTGCAGGACTTGAAGAGATACCTATCCTCTACTCCAATACTTGTCGCACCTAAGCCACAAGAGAAGTTGCTACTGTATCTAGCGGCAACCAATTAAGTGGTTAGTGCTGTGTTAGTAGCGGAGAGGGAGGCGGATGATGAGCCAGAAACCACGGCAAGCGCATCCAACGGCAAGCAGGGGGCTTCCCCGACAAGCTCTGGTCCCGACAAGGATGGATCTGCGCAGCCGCAGGAGGAGAAACAGAAGAAAATGGTGCAGCGCCCAGTCTACTTTGTCAGTTCCCTTCTGCAGGGGGCTAGGTCAAGGTACTCTGGTGTGCAGAAGTTGCTTTTTGGCCTTCTCATGGCCTCGAGAAATCTGCGCCATTACTTCCAAGCACATGAGATCACAGTTGTCACTCGCTTTCCGCTGAAGAGGATACTACAGAATCCAGAAGCAACAGGCAGGATTGTCGAGTGGGCACTGGAACTGTCAAGCTTTGGCCTCAAGTTTGAAAAGTAGGCCAATAAAAACCAGATTGTAGTACCTTGTGTGCAGTTCTATCTCCAGCGTGGTGTCCTCCATAGGATTCAGAGTGACACTTGCATAGGATTTGTTCCTGTTCATGCTTAGGCACACAACATCTAATAATACCATCTACTCCTTCTTTATAAAGATGTGGATCATCCCAAAAGTAATGTCTTAAATCATAAAAGAACTTTTTCTTTTGCTGGTATGTGAAACTAGGCGGTATATATTTAGCAACAATGTAATTAGCATAGTCAGCATACCAAGGAGCAGTATGAGAAGCATTGACGACTGCTAATTGTTCATCAGGAAAGCTATCATTAATAGGCAGTGGGTCATCAATAACATTCTCTAACCTAGACAAGTTGTCTGCAACAGGCTTCTTAGCTCCCTTTCTATCAATAATATGCAAGTCAAATTCTTGGAGCAAGAGAACCCATCTAATGAGTCTAGGCTTAGCATCTTTCTTTTCCATAAGATATTTAATAGCAGCATGATCAGTGTGAATAGTAACTTTGGAATCAACAATATAAGGTCTAAACTTATCACATGCAAACACAACTGCTAAGAACTCTTTTTCAGTAGTAGCATAATTTCTCTGGGCAGTATCAAGAGTCTTACTAGCATCCTAGATAACATTCAATTTCTTATCGACTCTTTGCCCTAAAACAGCACCTACAGCATAATCACTAGCATCACACATAATTTCAAAAGGTAAATTCCAATCAGGTGGCTGAACAATAGGTGCAGTGATCAAAGCTTTCTTAAGTGTTTCAAATGCTTCTACACAATCATCATCAAAGACAAAAGGAATATAATTTTTGCAATAAATTTGTCAGAGGCCTAGAGATTTTAGAAAAGTCCTTAATGAACCTCCTATAAAAGCCGGCATGACCAAGGAAACTTCTTATACCTTTTATGTCCTTGGGACATGGCATCTTTTCAATAGCATCAACTTTGGCTTTATCAACTTCAATACCTCTCTCGGAGATCTTGTGCCCCAAGACAATGCCTCCATTAACCATAAAGTGACACTTTTCCCAATTCAAGACGAGACTAGTGTCTTCGCATCTCTGCAAAACTCGATCAAGGTTGCTCAAACAATCATCAGAAGAGGATCCATAGACGAAGAAGTCATCCATGAATACCTCACAAATCTTTTCACAAAAATCAGAAAATATAGCCATCATGCATCTTTGAAAGGTGGCAGGTGCATTACATAAACCAAAAGGCATACGTCTATAAGCAAAAGTACCAAAAGGGCAAGTAAAAGTAGTTTTAGATTGATCCTTCGCGGACACAGGTATTTGAGAGAAGCCAGAATAACCATCTAGAAAGCAAAAATGTGTGTGTTTGGATAGCCTTTCTAGCATTTGATCAATAAAAGGTAAAGGGTAATGATCTTTCTTAGTAGCTTTATTTAACTTACAAAAATCAATTACCATCCTATAGCCTGTAATAATTCTTTGCAGGATCAATTCATCTTTATCATTAGGAACAATGGTAATACCTCCCTTTTTAGGGACACAATGGACATGGCTTACCCATTCACTATCAGCAACGGGATAAATAATACCTGCCTCAAGGAGCTTTAGAATCTCCTTTCTTACCACTTCCTTCATTTTGGGATTTAATCGTCTTTGAGGATCTCTAACTGGTTTGGCATCTTTCTCCACTGAAATTTTGTGTTGACATAATGTGGGACTAATGCCCTTAAGATCATCCAGTGTATATCCAATAGCAGCTCGGTGCTTCTTCAGAGTTTTCAATAATCTTTCTTCTTCTTTCTCTGAAAGGTTAGCACTAATAATAACAGGATATATTTCTTTTTCATCAAGATAAGCATACTTAAGATTATCAGGTAATGGTTTGAGTTCAAACATGGGATCACCCTTGGGTGGAGGGGGATCCCCAAGAATTTCAACGGGAAGGTTATGTTTCAGCATAGGTTCCTGTTTAAGGAACACTTCATCTATTTCTTCCCTTTCCTTCATAAACATATCGTTTTCATGGTCTAACAAATAATGTTCTAACGGATCAGTTGGAGGAACAGCAATGGAAGCAAGACCAATAATCTCATCCTTACTAGGTGGTTCCCTTTCACGAGGTTGTCTATTAAATTTAGCAAAATTGAACTCATGAGACATACCATCTATGCCAACAGTGACGACCTTCCTTTTACAATTAATCTTAGCACTAGCGGTATTCAAGAAGGGTCTACCAAAAATAATGGGACAAAAATCATCTTGTGGGGAAGCAAGAACAAGAAAGTCAGCAGGGTATTTAATCTTCCCACACAAGACTTCAACATCTCTAACAATCCCAATAGATTTAATGGTGTCCCTATTAGCAAGCTTAATAGTAACATCAATGTCTTCTAATTCAACAGGTGCAATATCGTGCATAATTTCTTTATAAAGATCATAAGGTATCGCACTAGCACTAGCACCCATATCACATAAGCCATGATAACAATGATCTCCTATTTTAACAGAAATAACAGGCATGCCTACAACAGGTCTACGTGTCTTAGTATCGGGTCTAGCAATATTAGCAGTTTCACCCAAGAAAGAGATAACATGCCCATCTAAGTCCTCATCCAAGAGATCTTTAATCATAGCAATACCAGGTTCAACATTAATTTGCTTAGGAGGTGTATAGGTCCTAGTATTACTCTTACGAACAACAGTCGAAGCTTTAGCATGATCTTTTATCCTAACAGGAAAAGGAGGTTTTTCGACATAAGCAGTAGGAATAATAGGATCACTATATGTAATAGTCTTCTCTTCGACTGTAATAGGTGCAACTACTTTCACTTCAACAGGAGGATTATATTTAAACCACTTCTCTTTAGGGAGATCAATGTGAGTAGCAAAAGTTTCACAAAAAGTAGCTACTATCTCAGAGTCAAGTCCATACTTAGACCTAAATCCACGGAAAGCGTCGGTATCCATAAAAGATTTAACACAATCGAACTTAGGTGTCATACCTGACTCCTTACCATCGTCGGAACCCCAATCTTCAGAGTTGCGTTTAATTCTTTCCAATAAGTCCCATTTGAAATGAATAGTCTTCAGCATATAGGAACCAGCACAGGAAGTATCGAGCAAGTTGCGATTATCAAGAGACAGCCGAGCATAAAAATTCTGAATAATCATTTCCCGAGAAAGCTAATGATTGGGGCATGAATACTATTGGAAATATGCCCTAGAGGCAATAATAAAATGGTTATTATTATATTTCCTTGTTCATGATAATTGTCTATTGTTCATGCTATAACTGTATTAACTGGAAACCGTAATATATGTGTGAATACATAGACCACAACATGTCCCTAGTGAGCCTCTAGTTGACTAGCTCGTTGATCAATAGATGGTTATGGTTTCCTAACCATGGACATTGGATGTCATTGATAACGGGATCACATCATTAGGAGAATGATGTGATGGACAAGACCCAACCCTAAGCATAGCACAAGATCGTGTAGTTCGTTTGCTAAAAGCTTTTCTAATGTCAAGTATCATTTCCTTAGACCATGAGATTGTGCAACTCCCGGATACTGCAGGAATGCTTTGGGTGTGCCAAACGTCACAACGTAACTGGGTGGCTGTAAAGGTGCACTACGGGTATCTCCGAAAGTGTCTGTTGGGTTGGCACGAATCGAGACTGGGATTTTTCACTCCGTGTAACGGAGAGGTATCTCCGGGCCCACTCGGTAATGCATCATCATAATGAGCTCAATGTGACTAAGTAGTGGGATCATGCATTACTGAACGAGTAAAGTGACTTGCCGGTAACGAGATTGAACGAGGTATTGGGATACTGACGATCGAATCTCGGGCAAGTAACGTACCGATTGACAAAGGGAATTGTATACGGGATTGCTTGAATCCTTGACATCATGGTTCATCCGATGAGATCATCGTGGAACATGTGGGATCCAACATGGGTATCCAGATCCTGCTGTTGGTTATTGGCCAGAGAGCTGTCTCGGTCATGTCTGCATGATTCCCGAACCCGTAGGGTCTACACACTTAAGGTTCAGTGACGCTAGAGTTGTTATGGGAATTAGTGTGCAGTTACTGAATGTTGTTCGGAGTCCGGGATGAGATCCCGAATGTCACGAGGAGTTCCAGAATGGTCCGGAGGTAAAGATTTATATATGGGAAGTCCTATTTTGGCCACCGGAAAATGTTCGGGATATTTCGGCATTGTACCGGGAAGGTTCTAGAAGGTTCCAGAGTGGGGCCCACCTGCATGGGGGGACCCACATGAACGTGGGTAGTGGGGGCAAGGCCCCACACCCCTGGTCAAGGCGCACCAAGATCCCCCCTTAGAAGGAATAAGATCATATCCCGAAGGGATAAGATCAAGATCCCTAAAAAGGAGGGATAACAATCGGTGGGGAAGGAAATGATGGGATTTCTTTCCTCCCACCTTTGCCAACGCCCCAATGGACTGGGAGGGCAAGAAACCAGCCCCCTCCACCCCTATATATAGTGGTGAGGCGCATGGGAGCTTCACCCTTCCCCTGGCGCAGCCCTCTCCCTCTCCAACACCTCCTCCGTAGTAGTAGTGCTTGGCAAAGCTCTGCCGGAGAACTGCAAGCTCCACCACCATGCTGTCGTGCTGCCGGAGCTCTCCCTCCACTTCTCCTCTCCCCTTGCTGGATCAAGAAGGAGGAGACGTCCCCGGGCTGTACGTGTGTTGTACACGGAGGCACCGTTGTTCGGTGCTTAGATCGGATTCGGCCGCGATCTGAATCGCTTAGTGACCGACTCCACCGACCGCGTTCTTGCAACGCTTCCGCATCGCGATCTTCAAGGGTATGAAGATACACTCCCCTCTCTCTCATTGCTAGTTACTCCATATATTGATCTTGGTGATGCGTAGAAAAATTTGAATTTCTGCTGCGTTCCCCTACAGTGGCATCATGAGCTAGGTCTATTGCGTAGATTCTATGCACGAGTAGAACACAGGTAGTTGTGGGCGTTGATTTTGTTCAATATGCTTACCATTACTAGTCCTATCTTGTTTCTACGGTATTGTGGGATGAAGCGGCCTGGACCGACCTTACACATACACTTACGTGAGACAGGTTCCACCGACTGACATGCACTTGTTGCATAAGGTGGCTAGCGGGTGTCAGTCTCTCCCACTTTAGTCGGATCGGATTCGATGAAAAGGGTCCTTATGAAGGGTAAATAGCAATTGGCATATCACGTTGTGGTTTTGGCGTAGGTAAGAAACGTTCTTGCTAGAAACCTATAGCAGCCACGTAAAAACTTGCAACAACAATTAGAGGACGTCTAACTTGTTTTTGCAGCATATGCCGTGTGATGTGATATGGCCAAAAAGGATGTGATGAATGAAATATATGTGATGTATGAGATTGATCATGTTCTTGTAATAGGAATCACGACTTGCATGTCGATGAGTATGACAACCGGCATGAGCCATAGGAGTTGTCTTTATTTGTTATATGGCATGCGCCTCACTGAATAACACCATGTAATTACTTTACTTCATTTCTAAACCGTTAGCCATAGTAGTAGAAGTAATAGTTGGCGAGACAACTTCATGGAGACACGATGATGGAGATCACAATGATGGAGATCATGGTGTCATGACGGTGACGATGACGATCATGGAGCCCCGAAGATGGAGATCAAAAGGAGCAAAATGATATTGGCCATATCATGTCACTATTTGATTGTATGTGATGTTTATCATGTTTTTGCATCTTATTTGCTTAGAATGACGGTAGTAAATAAGATGATCCCTCACTAAAATTTCAAGCAAGTGTTCCCCCTAACTGTGCATCGTTGCGAAGGTTCGTTGTTTCGAAGCACCACGTGATGATCGGGTGTGATAGATTCTAACGTTCGCATACAACGGGTGTAAGCCAGATTTACACATGCGAAACACTTAGGTTGACTTGATGAGCCTAGCATGTACAGACATGGCCTCGGAACACAAGAGACCGAAAGGTCGAGCATGAGTCGTATAGTAGATACGATCAACATGAAGATGTTCATCGATGATGACTAGTCCGTCTCACGTGATGATCGGACACGGCCTAGTTGACTCGGATCATGTATCACTTAGATGACTAGAGGGATGTCTATCTAAGTGGGAGTTCATTAAATAATCAGATGAACTTAATTATCATGAACATAGCCAAAAGGACTTTGCAAATTATGTCGTAGCTTGCGCTTTAGTTCTACTATTTAAGATATGTTCCTAGAGAAAATTTTAGTTGAAAGTTGATAGTAGCAATTATGCGGACTGGGTCCGTATACTGAGGATTGTCCTCATTGCTGCACAGAAGGCTATGTCCTTAATGCACCACTCGGTGTGCTGATCTTCGAGCGTCGTTTGTGGATGTTGCGAACATCTGGCATACACATTTTGATGACTACGTGATAGTTTAGTGCGTAATGTTAAACGGTTTAGAATTGAGGCAGCAAAGACATTTTTTGAAACGTCGCAGAACATATGAGATGTTCCAAGAGCTGAAATTAGGATTTCAGGCTCGTGCCCATGTCAAGAGGTATGAGACCTCCGACAAGTTTCTTAACCTGCAAACTAAGGGAGAAAAGCTCAATCATTGAGCATGTGCTCAGATTGTTTGAATACTACAATCACTTGAATCGAGTGGGAGTTAATCTTCCAGATGAGATAGTGATGGTTCTCCATAGTCACTGCCACCAAACTATTAGAGCTTCGTGATGAACTATAACATATCAGGGATAGACATGATGATCCTTGAGCAATTCGCGATGTTTGACACCGCGAAAGTAGAAATCGAGTAGGAGCATCAATTGTTGATGGTTAGTAAAACCACTAGTTTCAAGAAGGGAAAGGGCAAGAAGGGATACTTCATGAGACGACAAATCAGTTGCTGCTCTAGTGAAGAAACCCAGGGTTGAACCCAAACCCGAGACTAAGTGCTTCTGTAATGAGGGAACGGTCACTAAAGCAGAACTACCCTAGATACTTGGTAGATGAGAAGGCTGGCAAGGTTGATAGAAGTATATTGGATATACATTGTATTAAATGTGTACTTTACTAGTACTCCTAGTAGCACCAGGGTATTAAGATACCGGTTCGGTTGCTAAGTGTTAGTAACTCGAAATAAAAGAGCTACGGAATAAACGGAGACTAGCTAAAGGTGAGATGACGATGTGTGTTGGAAGTGTTTCCAAGGTTGATGTGATCAAGCATCGCCTGCTCCCTCTACCATCGAGATTGGTGTTAAACCTAAATATTTGTTATTTGGTGTTTGCGTTGAGCATAAACATGATTGGATTATGTTTATCGCAATATGGTTATTCATTTAAGGAGAATAATGGTTACTCTGTTTATTTGAATAATACCTTCGATGGTCTTGCACCTAAAATGAATGGTTTATTGAATCTCGATTGTAGTGATACACATGTTCGTGCCAAAAGATATAAGATAGTAATGATAGTACCACATACTTGTGGCACTGCCACTTAAGTCATATTGGTATAAAACGCATGAAGAAGCTCCATATTGATGGATCTTTGGACTCACTCATTTTTGAAAAGATTGAGACATGCAAATCATACCACATGGGCAAGATGACTGAAAGGCCTCGTTTTCAGTGAGATGAAACAAGAGAGCAACTTGTTGGAAGTAATACATTTGATGTGTGCAATCCAATGAGTGCTGAGGCACGCATTGAATATCGTTATGCTCTTACTTCACAGATGATTTGAGTAGATTCTTAGTATATTTACTTGATGAAACACAAATCTGAATTATTGAAAGGTTCAAGTAATTTCAGAGTGAAGTTGAAGATCGTCGTGACAAGAGGATAAAATGTCTATGATATGATCATAGAGATAAATATTTGAGTTACGAGTTTGGCACACAATTAAGACATTGTGGAAGTTGTTTCACAACTAATACCGCCTGGAACACCATAGTGTGATGGTGTGTCCGAACATCGTAACTGCACCCTATTGGATATGGTGCATACCATGATGTCTCTTATCGAATTAACACTATCATTTATGGGTTAGGCATTAGACACAACCGCATTCACTTTAATAGGGCACCACACAATTCCATTAAGATGACACCGTATGAACTATGGTTTAGGGAAACCTAAGCTGTCATTTCTTATAAAGTTTGGGGCTGCGACGCTTATGTGAAAAAGTTTCAGGCTGATAAGCTCGAACCTAAAGCGGATAAATGCATCTTCATAGGACACCCAAAAATAGTTGGGTATACCTCCTGTCTCAGATCCGGAAGCAAAAGGGATTGTTTCTAGAATCGGGTCCTTTCTCGAGGAAAAGTTTCTCTCGAAAGAATTGAGTGGGAGGATGGTGGAGACTTGATGAGGTTATTGAACCGTCACTTCAACTAGTGTGTAGCAGGGCACAGGAAGTTGTTCTTGTGGCGCCTACAACAGTTGAAGTGGAAGCTTATGATAGTGATCATGAAACTTCGGATCAAGTCACTACCAAACCTCGTAGGTCGACAAGGACGTGTACTGCTTCAGAGTGGTGCGGTAATCCTATCTTGAAGGTCATGTTGCTAGACAACAATGAACCTACGAGCTATGGAAAAGCGATGGTGGGCCCGGATTCCGACGAATGGTTCGAGGCCCTAAAATCCGAGAGAGGATCCATGTATGAAACCAAAGTATAGACTTTGGAAGAACTACTTGATGGCCGTAAGGCTGTTGGTACAGATGTATTTTAAAAGGAAGACGGACAATGATGGTAAGTATCACCATTAAGAAAGCTCGACTTGTCATTAAGATGTTTTCCGACAAGTTCAAGGAATTGACTATGATGAGACTTTCTCACTCGTAGCGATCCTAAGAGTCTGTTGAAAATATATTAGCCGTTCCTGCATTATTTATGAAATCTTGCAGATAGGATGTCAAAACATTGTTTCCTCAACAATTTTCTTGAGGAAAGGTTGTATGTGATACAACCAGAAGGTTTTTTCAATCCTAAAAGATGCTAACAAGTATGCAAAGCTCCAGCAATCCTTCTAAGGACTGGAGTAAGCATCTCGGAGTTGGAATATATGCTTTGATGAGATGATCAAAGATTTTGGGTTTATACGAAGTTTATTGGAAACTTGTATTTTCAAAGAAGTGAGTGGGAGCACTATAGCATTTCTGATGAGTATATGTTGTTGACATATTGTTGATCGGAAATGATGTAGAATTTTTGGAAAGCATATAGGGTTATTTGAAAAGTGTTTTTCAATGGAAAACCTGGATTAAGATACTTGAACATTGAGCATCAAGATCTATAAGGATAGATAAAAAATTGCTTGATAGTACTTTCAAATGAATACGCACCGTGACAAGATTTTGAAGGAGTTCAAAATAGATCGGCAAAGAAGGAGTTCTTGGCTGTGTTATAAGGTGTGAGTATTGAGTAAGACTCAAGACCTGACCACGGCTGAAGAGAGAGAAAGGACGAAGGTCGTCCCCTATGCTTTAGACGTAGGCTCTACATTATGCTATGCTGTGTACTGCACCTGAAGTGTGCCTTGCCATGAGTCAGTCAAGGGGTACAAGAGTGATCCAGAAATGGATCCCAGGACAGCGGTCAAAGTTATCCTTAGTGACTAGTGGACTAAGGAATTTTTCTCGATTATGGAGGTGGTAAAATAGTTCGTCGTAAAGGGTTACGTCGATGCAAACTTTGACACTAATCTGGATAACTCTGAATAGTAAAACGGATTCATATAGTAGAACAGTTATTTGGAATAGTTCCAAGTAGTGCGTGGTAGCCGCATCTACAAGATGACATAGAGATTTGTAAAGCACACATGGATCTGAAAGGTTCAGACCCATTCACTAATAACCTCTCTCACAAGCGAGATATGATCAAACCCCATGGGTGTTGGATTCATTACGATCACATAGTGATGTGAACTAGATTATTGACTCTAGTGCAAGTGGGAGACTGTTGGAAATATGCCCTAGAGGCAGTAATAAAATGGTTATTATTATATTTCCTTGTTCATGATAATTGTCTATTGTTCATGCTATAATTGTATTAACTGGAAACCGTAATATATGTGTGAATACATAGACCACAACATGTCCCTAGTGAGCCTCTAGTTGACTAGCTCGTTGATCAATAGATGGTTATGGTTTCCTGACCATGGACATTGGATGTCATTGATAACGGGATCACATAATTAGGAGAATGATGTGATGGACAAGACCCAATCCTAAGCATAACACAAGATCGTGTAGTTCGTTTGCTAAAAGCTTTTCTAATGTCAAGTATCATTTCCTTAGACCATGAGATTGTGCAACTCCCGGATACCGTAGGAATGCTTTGGGTGTGCCAAACGTCACAACATAACTGGGTGGCTATAAAGGTGCACTACGGGTATCTCTGAAAGTGTCTGTTGGGTTGGCACGAATCGAGACTGGGATTTGTCACTCCGTGTGACGGAGAGGTATCTCTGGGCCCACTCGGTAATGCATCATCATAATGAGCTCAATGTGACTAAGTAGTGGGATCATGCATTACGGAACGAGTAAAGTGACTTGCTGATAACGAGATTGAACGAGGTATTGGGATACCGACGATCGAATCTCGGGCAAGTAACGTACCGATTGACAAAGGGAATTGTATACGGGATTGCTTGAATCCTTGACATCATGGTTCATCCGATGAGATCATCATGGAACATGTGGGAGCCAACATGGGTATCTAGATCGCGCTGTTGGTTATTGGCCAGAGAGCTGTCTCGGTCATGTCTGCATGATTCCCGAACCCGTAGGGTCTACACACTTAAGGTTCAGTGATGCTAGAGTTGTTATGGGAATTAGTGTGCAGTTACCGAATGTTGTTCGGAGTCCCGGATGAGATCCCGGACGTCACGAGGAGTTCCAGAATGGTCCGGAGGTAAAGATTTATATATGGGAAGTCCTATTTTGGCCACCAGAAAATGTTCGGGATTTTTCGGTATTGTACCGGGAAGGTTCTAGAAGGTTCCGGAGTGGGGCCCACCTGCATGGGGGGACCCACATGAACGTGGGTATTGGGGGCAAGGCCCCACACCCCTGTTCAAGGCGCACCAAGATCCCCCCTTAGAAGGAATAAGATCATATCCCGAAGGGATAAGATCAAGATCCCTAAAAAGGGGGGATAACAATCGGTGGGGAAGGAAATGATGGGATTTCTTTCCTCCCACCTTTGCCAATGCCCCAATGGACTTAAGGGCAAGAAACCAGCCTCCTCCACCCCTATATATATGGGGAGGCGCTTGGGAGCTTCACCCTTCCCCTGGCGCAGCCCTCTCCCTCTCCAACACCTCCTCCTCCGTAGTAGTGCTTGGCGAAGCTCTGCCGGAGAACTGCAAGCTCCACCACCATGTTGTCGTGCTGCCGGAGCTCTCCCTCAACTTCTCCTCTCCCCTTGCTGGATCAAGAAGGAGGAGACGTCCCCGGGATGTACGTGTGTTGAACACGAAGGCACCGTTGTTCGGTGCTTAGATCGGATTCGGCTGCGATCTGAATCGCTTAGTGAACGACTCCGCCGACCGCGTTCTTACAACGCTTCCGCATTGCGATCTTCAAGGGTATGAAGATACACTCCCCTCTCTCTCGTTGCTAGTTACTCCATAGATTGATCCTGGTGATGCGTAGAAAATTTTGAATTTCTGCTGCGTTCCCCTATAAATACAACATTGACTTATGCCTCCCCCAAGCTTGAGCGATGCTTTCTCCTTCGCGAGGCTAGAAATTACATATGTAATTACGATCACGATGAACACGATGCATAGGATAGAACTTCTGGTGTAATTCCAACTTCAATCGCTTATAATTCCAAGATCTCGTTTCATCACATAGCCTATACCATGTCATTGCATCTCCCTTCAAAGATAAAGGGAAGACTTCCCTTTTGACAACATCATCGGGAATACCTGCAAGCTTAAATAATCCACAAACTTCATCCACAAAGATAAGGTGTAAATCGGGATGCAATGTTCCGTCTCCTGCAAAAGGATTAGCTAGCAGTTTTTCTATCATACCCGAAGGAATCTCAAAGTGAATATTTTCATAAAGTTCAGTAGGTTAAGGAGCATCTCTTTGCTCTTCTGGTTGGGGTGAAGATACCCCCAAACAAGCCCCTCAAAGGATTAGTTTCCATAGTGACAAGTAACAGAAAATTTCAGCACACTATATAAATGTATCCTTACCAAGTTCCACTCACCAAAAGCGCTACACTCCCCGGCAACGGTGCCAGAAAAGAGTCTTGATGACCCACAAGTAGAGGGGATCTATCTAGTCCTTTCGATAAGTAAGAATGTCAAACCCAACGAGGAGCAGAAGGAAATGATAAGCGGTTTTCAGTAAGGTTTTCTCTGCAAGCACTGAAATAGTAGGTGATAGATAGTTTTGTGATAAGATAAATAGTAACGAGCAAAAAGTAAATAAAGTAAATAAAGTGCAGCAAGGTGGCCCAATCCTTTATGTAGCAAAGGATAAGCCTGGAAAAATTCTAATAATGAAGAAGGGGCTCCCGAGGACACATTGGGAATTAACATCAAGCTAGTTTTCATCACATTCGTAAGATTCGCGTTCGGTACTTTGATAATTTGATATGTGCGTGAACCGGCACTTGGGTACTGCCCTAACTTGTACAAGCATCCCACTTATGATTAACCCCTATTGCAAGCATCCGCAACTACAAAAAGGAGTATTAAGGTAAACCTAACCACATCATTAAACATATGGGTCCATATCAACCCCTAACGAAGCAATGCATAAACTAGGGTTTAAGCTTCTATCACTCTAGCAACCCATCATCTACTTATTACTTCCCCATGCCTTCCTCTAGGCCCAAATAATGGTGAAGTGTCATGTAGTCGACGTTCACATAACACCACTAGAGGAAAGACAACATACATCTCATCAAAATATCGAACGAATACCAAATTCACATGACTACTAATAGCAAGACTTCACCCATGTCCTCAGGAACAAACGTAACTACTCACAAAGCATATTCATGTTCATAATCAGAGGAGTAATAATATGCATAAAGGATCTGAACATATGATCTTCCACCAAGTAAACCAACTAGCATCAACTACAAGGAGTAATCAACACTACTAGCAACCCACAGGTACCAATTTGTGGTTTTGATACAAGATTGGATACAAGAGATGAACTAGGGTTTTGAGAGGAGATGGTGCTGGTGAAGATGTTGATGGAGATTGACCCCCTCCCGATGAGAGGATCATTGGTGATGACGTTGGTGATGATTTCCCCCTCCCGGAGGGAAGTGTCCCTGGCAGAATAGCTCCGTCAGAGCCCTAGATTGATTCCGCCAAGGTTCCGCCTCGTGGCGGCAGAGTTTCGTCCCGTAAGCTTGCCCCCGATTTTTTCTAGGGTAAAAGTGATGATATAGCAGAACATGGACGCCGGAGGCCCACCAGGGGGCCCAGGACATAGGGGGCCGCGCCCTACAGGGGGGCGCGCCCCCCTGTCTCCTGGACAGGGTGTGGGCCCCCTGGCCTATTTCTTTCGCTCATAAATTCTTATTAAATCCAAAAAGTTGCTTCGTGGAGTTTCAGGACTTTTGGAGTTGTGCAGAATAGGTTTCCAACGTTTGCTCCTTTTCCAGCCAGAATTCCAGCTGTCGGCATTCCCCCTTTTCATGGTAAACCTTGTAAAATAAGAGAGAATAGCCATAAGTATTGAGATATAATGTGTACTAACAGCCCATAATGCAATAAATATTGATATAAAAGCATGATGCAAAATGGACGTATCACTTCACGACCATTCCGTTTGCTTCTCTTCTCGCTCTCATTTGCGTATGTTAGCCACCATATCATGCTTAGTCACTGCTGCAACCTCACCACTTATCCTTTCCATACCCATTAAGCTTTGCTAGTCTTGATACCCATGGTAATGGGATTGCTGAGTCCTCGTGGCTCACAGATTACTACAACAATAGTTGCAGGTACAGGTTATGCGATGATCTTGACGCGAGAGCGATGTTACTTGTTTTGGAGTTCTTCTTCTGCTTCTTCTTCGATTAGGGTATAGGTTCCAGGTCAGCAGCCTGGGCTAGCAGGGTGGATGTCGTTTGAGTTTCTGTTTGTGTTTTCATCCGTAGTCGGATGGTGCTCTTATGTAAGATGATGTTGTATACGTGTGGCATTGTTTGCCTCTTGTATGTATCCCCAACTATTATGTAATGGTGTGATGTAATGATATCCACCTTGCAAAAGCGTCTCCAATATGAGCTTCTATCCTTGGTGGGACCTTCGAGTTCCTTTAGGATAGGGTCGCATATTGGGCGTGACATAGATGCAGGCAGGAGTCGGTCTACTTGTCACAGATGTGATGCCTATATACATGATCATGCCTAGATAATCTCATAATTATTTCCTTTTCTATCAATTGCTCGACAGTAATTTGTTCACCCACCGTAATACTTATGCTATCTTGAGAGAAGCCACTAGTGAAACCCATGGCCCCCGGGTCTATCTTTTATCATATAAGTTTTCAATCTACTTTTATTTGCATCTTTACTTTTCCAATCTATATTATAAAATACCAAAAATATATTTATCTTATCACACTATCTCTATCAAATCTCACTTTTGCAAGTGGCCATGAAGGGATTGACAACCCCTTTATTGTGTTGGTTGCAAGTTCTTTGTTTGTTTGTGTAGGTGTGTGGGACTTTTGAGGAGCCTCCTACTGGATTGATACCTTGGTTCTCAAAAACTGAGGGAAATACTTGTGCTACTATTGTTGCATCACCCTTTCCTCTTCAAGGAAAACCAACGCAAGCTCAAGACATAGCAGCTCGCAGGCACCGAAAACCCCAATGGCAGAACCGACTGACACGCAGAGCCGTGATTGGAATTCCCTCCTGATGTTCTCTTGGAGCAAATCTGTAGTCGTATGGACCTACTCAGCACCGTCCGTCTGGCCACATGCTCGGTGTCTTTGTACCGTCTACTCGACTGCAACCGGCCAGCTCTTTTCAAGACACCCTGCTTGCTGATGCCCGATCCTTGCAGGTGGCCCGGAAATCGACTTGACGATCCTACGGAGGTTACCGTGGTGCCCTTCGACATGCTACCACTACCCGTCCACCTGTCCTTCATGCGCAGCCACTACTGGGCGGGCATGAAGGTCAACTGGATCGTCCTCATCCACCAATCCGGTAGTCTGTGGCGTCTCGTGGATATCTACACCCAGCGAGAGATCACCCTTCCATCGTTGGATACTGCCGCCATCGAGCCTTGCGGCCCGCCGGACACTCCTGCCTACTATGCACGAGATGCGTCAAGCTTTTTTCTCGACCTCTGTTTGCTGAAAGTTGTAATCTGCGAAGTGCCCACATCATCAGAAGACTACATACATTACAAGCTCATTCCCTTGTTCAACATGGGATTAGTCTATCTAGAATCCGGTCGCCTTACATGGTTATTGTAACACCCGGATAATTAAGCTACAGTAATCCCTGCTAATGATGCCACGTCACCTCGGTTACCGTGATTAAACTCACGTTGATTCGAACCCGGTTCAAATTCAATTGAAAACATAGGCAAACAATAAAAGTTTTCAAAAATTAATTCTAAAATGTTCGGGGGTTGTCAAATATTACAAAGTTAATTATGGTGGGGTGCACACATTTTTACAAAGTATCTAGATAGACTAAATAAAATAAAACAGAAAATAAAATAAAATAAGAAAAGACAAAGAAAACAAAATTGGGAGAGGGGGAGAAAACCCCACTGGCCCAACTGGGCCAAGCCCCCACCTGGCCCAGCCGGCCACCCCCTGGCCCGGCCCAACCCCCTCACTCCCTTATCCCCCCCCCCCCCCGGTCGGCAGGAAACCCTAGCCGCACCCATTTCCCCCCGATCCCCTCCTCCTCCCTCCCCGCGCCGATCCGGATCGGCACCGGCCGATCCCGTCGCCCCCCTCGTCGCCGTCGGCCGCCTCCCCGCCCTCCTCCTCACCGGACGACCCCGACCGCCCTCGAGCAGCTTTCCGAGACCCTGCGCCCCCCCTCGTGAGCTCTCCTCTCGACCCCCGCTCTCCCCTCGTCCCTCTCCCGAACGTCGCCGCCTCCCCATCGTCGGCTCCGCCCCCCCCCCCCCGCGCACCGGCCCTCCCTCTTCCTTCCCCCGCCACGGAGCACGGGAACGTGCTCCCCGGCCTCCCTCTCCCTTCTCCTCGCCCGGGCCTCGGCCCCGGCGAGCACGCCGCACCCGAGCTCCCCTCCGTTGCGGACCTCGTCGCCGGCGCCCCCCCGGTGACCAAATGGTCACGGGGCCGAGCCCGTGGTGCTCAGCGCGCCGCGCAAGCACCCCCCCGGCCCCCGTAGCGCGCTCCCGTCGGGGCCCGAACCACCCCGCCGCCTCCGCCGCTCGCCGGCGCCGATTCCGGCCGAGTCCGGCCGCGCCACTGCCACCATTGGACGCGCCGTCCTCCCCGCTTCCGAACGCACCGTCCGCGCCCCTTTTTGGCCATCGAATGACGAAGTCCGGCGAGGTCCGGCGCCCCCTCCGCCGCGGACGCCCACCGGGGCTCCCCAACGCCGGCCGCCGACGTGGCCGCCCGGGGCCACCGCCTGGGCCAGTGACTGGTGGGCCCAGGCCCCCCCCCCCGCCGCCCTGATTGACTCGGTCAGCTGGGCTGACCGGTCCACCCCCCTGCCAATGACATGGGGGCCCCACCCCCGAGGACGTTTTTTTTTAAAAAAAATAAAAGAAAAGGAAAAAGGAATTTAGATAAATATAATTAATAAAAATATTAATGAATAAAATCAATTAATTAATTAATTAAGTAAATAATTAATTTAATTAATCCTGATTAATTAAACCTAATGACTAATTAAACTAATTAACTACTGTTAATTAAACTTAACTAAGATAATTAGTTAACAGAGTATGACGAACGGGACCCACATGTCCAGGTTGACCTAGTCAACCCTGTTGACTACTGACGTCAGCATGGCATCATGCTGACGTCATAATTCCATTTTTCGAATTAAATAATTAATTGATTAAATTCCAGAAATTAATAAAATCTTTAAAAAATCATATCTTTTAATCCGTAACTCGGATTAAATATTTTCAACATGAAAGTTGCTCAGAACGACGTGACGAACCCGGATACGCAGCCCGTTCGTCCACCACACACCTCTAACATACCAAACACGCAACTTTCCCCCTCCGGTTCATCTGTCCGAAAACGCGAAACACCGGGAATACTTTCCCGGATGTTCCCCCCCCTTCGTCGGTATCACCTACTACCGCGATTGGGCACACCTAGCATCGTTACTTGTCATGTCATGCATCGATATGCATTTGTTTGCATTGTATTCATTGTTTCTTCCCCCTCTTCTCTCCGGTAGACTACGAGACCGACGCTGCTGCTGCCCAGTTCGACTACGGAGTTGACGACCCCTCTCTCTTGCCAGAGCAACCAGGCAAGCCCCCCCCTTGATCACCAGATATCGCCTATTCTACTCTATAGTGCTTGCATTAGAGTAGTGTAGCATGTTACTGCTTTCCGTTATACCTATCCTGATGCATAGCCTGTCCTTGTTACTACTGTTGATACCTTTACCTGCAGACCTAAATGCTTAGTATAGGATGCTAGTTTATCATCATTGGCCCTACATTCTTGTCGGTCTGCCTTGTTATACTATTGGGCCGTGATCACTCGGGAGGTGATCACGGGTATATACTATACATACATACATACTATACAGATGGTGACTAAAGTTGGGTCAGCTCGAAGAGTACCCGCGAGTGATTCACGGATTGGGGGCTGAAAGGACCTTTGTCCCGACGGCCCTCTGTGTGGATCTTTGTGGCGGAGCGGCAGGGAAGGTTGAGACCACCTAGGAGAGAGGTGGGCCTGGACCTGTTCGGCGTTCGCGGATACTTAACACGCTTAACGAGATCTTGGTATTTAATCTGAGTTGGCTACGAGCCTATACGCACTAACCATCTACGCGGGAGTAGTTATGGGTATCCCGACGTCGTGGTATCAGCCGAAGCACTTCAGACGTCAGCGACGGAGCGGCGCGCGCCGAATTGGACTGGAACGCCACTAGGCTAGGTCTGCTTTCGGCCGCCCACGCAACGTGCAGGTGTGCTCAGGGCGATGGGCCCAGACCCCTGCGCGCTTAGGTTTAGACCGGCGTGCTGGCCTCTTTGTTGTGCCTAGGTGGGGCTGCGACGTGTTGATCTTCCGCGGCCGGGCATGACCCAGGAAAGTGTGTCCGGCCAAATGGGATCAAGCGTGTTGGGTTATGTGGTGCACCCCTGCAGGGAAGTTAATCTATTCGAATAGCCGTGATCTTCGGTAACAGGACGACTTGGAGTTGTATCTTGACCTTATGACAACTAGAACCGGATACTTAATAAAACACACCCTTCCAAGTGCCAGATACAACCGGTGGTCGCTCTACCTCAGGGATATGAGGAGGGGATCGCCGGGTAGGATTATGCTATGAGATGCTATTTGGAGATGTTACTTGGAGATGCTACTTGGAGGACTTCAATCTACTCTCTTCTACTTGATGCAAGACGGTGGTTGCGAGAAGCGTAGTCTTCGACAGGATTAGCTATCCCCCTCTTATTCTGGCATTCTGCAGTTCAGTCCACTGATATGGCCTCCTTACACATATACCCATGCATATGTAGTGTAGTTCCTTGCTTGCGAGTACTTTGGATGAGTACTCACGGTTGCTTTCTTCCCCTTTTTCTCCCCTTTCCTTTCTTTCTGGTTGTCGCAACCAGAGGCTGGAGTCCAGGAGCCAGACGCCACCGTCGACAACGACCCCTACTACACTGGAGGTGCCTACTACTACGTGCTGCCCGCTGACGACGACCAGGAGTAGTTTGGAGGATCCCAGGCAGGAGGCCTGCGCCTCTTTCGATCTGTATCCCAGTTTGTGCTAGCCTTCTTAAGGCAAACTTGTTTAACTTATGTCTGTACTCAGATATTGTTGCTTCCGCTGACTCGTCTATGATCGAGCACTTGTATTCGAGCCCTCAAGGCCCCTGGCTTGTATTATGATGCTTGTATGACTTATTTATGTTTTAGAGTTGTGTTGTGATATCTTCCCGTGAGTCCCTGATCTTGATCGTACACATTTGCGTGCATGATTAGTGTACGATTAAATCGGGGCGTCACAAGTTGGTATCAGAGCCAGGTTTCGATCCTGGGACCTGTGGATTACTCCTCGACCTTTACTCTGGGACTCTGAACTCTTTTCTACTCGGGTTAAACGAATTTACTAACTCTGACATTAGGATCCCGTTACCACGTTCACTCCAAAGTTGGATAAGCCATAGTTATTCTGTAGGATAGCATTTTGAATAGTGCCCATGTTGTCATTTGATTCCATTGAAACATTTTTGTTTTCAGATGGAACCCACGAGGCAGGTCGTGCGCCACACTGCGGCCATTGGTGCCTCAGGATCACCTGCTGTGCTAGCTAATATGATGACCTATCTGGGTTATCGCTGGCACCCTGAGTACACCGTCTATGAGGAGTACCAGGACTTTAATCAGGAGCAGTACCGTGCCATCGTCCACCTCTACTCTCGGGAGTACGAGTCCACTACCGTGCTGCACACCGCTCATGGTGTTGGAGTGACCATCGAGATGGCAGTCCACGATGCTGCTCATGCTGCTCTGACACGTCTTCGTGGAGAGTATCAGGCGTTGGACACTTCCCCTTTCAGACACATTCCTATCGCATCTGACGTTGGTGCGGAGGGATACTACACTGCCGCCTACTCCACCGTCACCCGAGAGCCCTTCCACCATCAGCGCCTGGTTCTGCATGCTGATGGGCTGGACCGAGCTAACAGAGCTCTTCGCCACGAGTTGTACACCACTCGTCAGCACCTTTACAGGGCTCTGACACTGTTGCACCCCTTTGTCCGGTCTGGACAGCTGCCGCGTTCTGCGATCTACCCAGCCAGGACCGTGATGCCCCACGGTGTCGGATGGCCAGAGGTGGGAGGCTACTCTCCCGCACTTGGTCCTCTTCTGCCACCTGAGCGTCGGGTTCTACACCAGAGTATCCGCGGCCCCCAGGCCACTGACGTGGAGGACTATCCGTTGCCTCACTACCAGCTGTCAGGTTACAGCTACCTTCACAGTACCTCCTGGGACTGATGTAGTCTTGCTCATTAGTATTAGATGCATTCGCGAGCCTGCGTGCCGCCTATGATGACTTAATCTATGTACTGAACTCTGTGTACTGAACTCTATGTCCGACCCCTTTTGTAAGTTATGCCGACTATCTATGTGGTATCTGTCGTGCTCCTTTCATTATGCATGTTTCATCATGAATGACTCTTGTCTATGCAAATTTCTCAATACTGAGCTACCCCTGTTATGTACTAGCAGGATGGTTAGACCAGCTGGTCGTGGTCGTGGTGGCAACTTCCCACCACCGCCTGAGTACATGGCTGGTATGATCCAACAGCTTGAGATGAATCGCCAGTTCATGGAAAACATGATGGCTCAGTTTCCTCGCCCCAATATGAACCAGCATCCAAACACAACCACTCTGCAGGATTTCATACGCCTCAACCCAAGTGTGTACCGCAGCTCAACCCAGCCGCTTGATGCTGATGACTGGCTCCATGACATCACCTATGAGATGGAGTCTGCTGGTGTAGCCCCTGCCAGCTATGTCACTTTTTCTTCATTCTTTCTAAAGGGACCCGCAGCGCAATGGTGGGACAGCCACAGGCGTACTCTGCCAGTTGGGACAATCATCTCCTGGCCAGACTTCCAGGCTGCCTTCCGTGCCCGCTTCATTCCTCAGGGAATCATGGACAGGAAGAAGCGTGAGTTCCGCAACCTCACACAGGGCAACAAAAATGTGGAAGCTTATCAGCGGGAGTTTCTGGACTTATCTCGCTATGCTGAAGAGGACATTGCAACTGATGCACGCAGACAGGAGAAGTTCCGTGAAGGCCTTCAAGCTGACATCAAGCTCGCACTTCTAGTGCATGACTTTGCCGATTTCGCCACCTTGGTGAACAAGGCCATCAATGTCGAGACTGGTCTGCAGGAACACCAGAGCTCTCAAAGGCGCAACCGTGACACGGGCTCATCTTCGGGCCCGCCCTCGCAGAAGCGTAAGATATGGATCCCGAACAGCATGTACCGTCCAAATGCACCTGCCCAAGGCAGTCTTATGCTGCACCTCGTCTGCCGGCTGCTCCAACTAGGCAGCCAAGGCTTCCAGCTCCACCACCCCGAGCTCTTGCTCCCACTCCCAATAATGGTCTGTGCTTCAGGTGTGGTCAGCCAGGACACCGTGCTCGGGAATGCAACCAGAACCAGAATCAACTGGCCCTTCCAGCAGCTGGTCGTGGTAACAACCAGCCCCGCAACAACAATGCCAAGTCCTATGGTCGTGTTCATGCCAACCACGTTGATCTAAACGAAGCTCAAGACCAGCCTGCTACTGTGATGGGTACACTCCTCGTAAATTCAGTACCTGCATCTGTTTTATTCGATACAGGTGCATCGCATTCATTCATGTCAGAAGATTTTGCATGCTTGCACGACATTAAATGTGAGGACATGAATGCTTCACTATTAGTACACACTCCTGCGGGCCAATGTCGAACCTCCATGATTTGCAACGACGTCCCTGTAGAAATCGAAGGACTGGAATTCCTTGTCTCTCCCATTGTACTGAAGTCCTGTAGTATTGATCTCATTCTGGGAATGAATTGGTTAAAAGCGCATACTGCTTCTATCGTTTGCGCCACCAAGACCGTCCATCTGCTACACCCTTCTGATGAAATAATAAGCTACAATGCCCATCTGGTTAAGAATGCCGAGGTAAGGCTCTATACATTGAATGCATTGAACGCCGCACCACTCGAGGGCATTGAAAACATTCCCGTCGTGCGTGACTTCCTCGACGTCTTTCCAGAAGAACTCCCAGGGATTCCCCCTGCTAGAGCTGTCGAATTCGTCATCGACTTGAAACCAGGCACCACTCCTATAGCCAAGCGACCCTACAAGATGCCGCCGCATGAACTCCTTGAGCTTAAGGAGGAAATTGATAAATCTCTTCAAAGTGGTTTCATTTGCCCAAGTTGCTCTCCTTGGGGAGCACCTTCTCTCTTTGTGAAGAAGAAAGATGGGACAAACCGATTGGTCCAAGACTACCGTCCTATAAATCAAGCTACCATTCAGAATAAGTATCCTCTTCCTCGGATCAATGATCTGTATGATCAATTGGCTGGTTCATCAGTGTTCTCAAAACTCGACTTGAGGTTGGGTTACCACCAGATCTGTGTTCGTGAGGAGGATATCCCCAAGACCGCCTTTGTGACTCGTTATGGTTCATACGAGTACACCGTCATGTCTTTCGGCTTAACCAATGCTCCAGCCACCTTCTCTCGCCTGATGAACTATATATTCATGGATTACCTCGACAAGTTCGTCGTGGTTTATCTGGATGATATCCTGATATTTTCCAAGAGTGAAGAAGAACATGCTGAACATCTTCGTCTTGTGCTGGAAAAGCTACGAGAGCATCAGCTATATGCCAAGTTCTCCAAGTGTGAATTCTGGCTGCCCGAAGTAACCTATCTCGGGCATGTCATCTCTAAGGATGGTATTGCCGTCAACCCTGAACGAGTTCAGGCTATTCTCGATTGGACTCCTCCGAAGAACGTTAAGCAAGTCAGAAGTTTTCTCGGTCTCGCCAGCTACTGCCGTCGATTCGTCGAGAACTTCTCCAAGATTGCCAGGCCTCTGACTAACCTATTGCATAAGGGCGTCAAGTTCCAATGGACAGATAAATGTCAGGAAAGTTTCCAGGCACTCAAAGACAAGTTGACTTCTGCCCCAGTACTAGCTCCTCCTGATACTAAGAAGGACTTCATCATTTACTGCGACGCTTCCCGTCAAGGATTAGGCTGTGTCCTAATGCAAGAGCGCAAAGTGGTTGCTTATGCCTCTCGTCAATTGCGCCCTCACGAAGAGAACTACCCAGTTCACGACCTCGAACTTGCTGCTGTCATTCATGCGCTAAAACAGTGGCGACATTACCTACTCGGTAATCGTTGCGAGATCTTCACTGACCACCAAAGTCTGAAGTATCTGTTTACTCAGCCAGACCTGAACCTCCGTCAGCAAAGATGGATGGAGACTGTTGCAGACTTTGATTTGGGTATTTCCTATACACCAGGCAAGGCTAATGTAATGGCTGATGCCTTGAGCCGCAAGTCTTACTGCAACCACCTCCAGGTTCACAAAGTTCAGCCCTCACTTGTTGAAGAATTCAGAAAGCTAAACCTCCATATTGTTCCTCCGGGTACACTCGCTCCCCCTCCTCCAGAGTTCCGCAAGATGAATCTCCGTGTTGTTTCCCAGGGTTCCCTCTATACCCCGGCTGTTGAACCCGATCTCGTGGGCACCATAAAGACAATGCAGGGATTTGACTCTGAAGTCTACAAGATTAAGCAAGACCTCAAAGAAGGAAGTCCCTCATCCTTCACTATTGCTGATGATGGCGCCTTGTACTTCAAAGGACGCCTAGTGGTGCCGTGTAAGAAGGAAAACCTGAATATGACTCAGGAGGTTATGAAAGAAGCTCATGATACGCCTCTATGTATCCACCCTGGTAGTACAAAGATGTACCAAGACATCCGCCAGAGATTCTGGTGGTCTAACATGAAGCAAGACATTGCTTGTTATGTTGCTGAATGTGACGTTTGCCGTCGTATCAAAGCAGAACATCAAAGGCCTGCTGGAACTCTGCAACCTATATCTATTCCTGAATGGAAATGGGACCATGTCGAGATGGACTTCGTTACTGGATTTCCCAAATCGCAAAAGGGTAATGATGCTATTCTTGTCGTCATTGACCGACTTTCTAAGGTTGCACATTTTTTGGCGGTCAAAGAAACGATCACTGCTAGTCAGCTTGCGACTCTCTACATGTCCAGAATTGTTTCGCTTCACGGTATTCCACTGGTTATCAGTTCAGATCGTGGCAGTTTATTCACTTCAAGATTCTGGGCAAGTTTCCAAGAAGCTATGGGCACTCATCTGTCTTTCAGCACTGCTTTTCATCCTCAGTCACAAGGGCAAGTTGAACGTGTCAACCAAGTTCTCAAAGACATGCTTCGATCTTGTGTTATTTCCTTCGGCAAGAAATGGGAGGAATCTCTTCCGTATGCTGAGTTCTCTTATAATAATAGCTATCAAGCTAGTCTGAAGATGGCCCCCTTTGAAGTGTTATATGGACGAAAGTGCCGAACCCCTCTGAACTGGTCAGAAACTGGGGAACGTCCACTCTTTGGTCCGGATATTATCCAACATGCCGAAGAGCAAGTCCGCATTATTCGCGAGAATCTCAAGACTGCTCAGTCACGCCAAAAGAGTAATTATGACCATCATCATAAAGACATGGTCTATCAACCTGACGAAAAGGCCTATCTTCGAGTTACACCAATGAAGGGTGCTCACCGCTTCGGGATCAAGGGCAAGCTAGCTCCTCGCTATATTGGCCCATTCACTATTCTCGAGAGGCGTGGAAAAGTGGCATATCAACTGGAGCTTCCGCAGAACCTTTCTCAGGTTCACGATGTGTTCCATGTATCACAGCTCCGCCGTTGCTTCAAGGACCCGATCCGAGGAGTGGAACATGAAGCGCTCGAATTGCAACAGGATCTCTCCTATAAAGAGCATCCGGTCCGCATTCTCGATCAAGCTGAACACCGCACACGCCAAAAGGCGATCAAGTTCCTCAAAGTTCAGTGGTCGCACCATTCTGAAGATGAAGCCACTTGGGAACGTGAGGATCGCCTGCGTGATGAATACCCCGCACTGTTTCCTTCTACCTCCTATATATCGGGACGAGATTTCTTGTAGTGGAGGAGATTTGTAACACCCGGATAATTAAGCTACAGTAATCCCTGCTAATGATGCTACGTCACCTCGGTTACCGTGATTAAACTCACGTTGATTCGAACCCGGTTCAAATTCAATTGAAAACATAGGCAAACAATAAAAGTTTTCAAAAATTAATTCTAAAATGTTCGGGGGTTGTCAAATATTACAAAGTTAATTATGGTGGGGTGCACACATTTTTACAAAGTATCTAGATAGACTAAATAAAATAAAACAGAAAATAAAATAAAATAAGAAAAGACAAAGAAAACAAAATTGGGAGAGGGGGAGAAAACCCCACTGGCCCAACTGGGCCAAGCCCCCACCTGGCCCAGCCGGCCACCCCCTGGCCCGGCCCAACCCCCTCACTCCCTTATCCCCCCCCGGTCGGCAGGAAACCCTAGCCGCACCCATTTCCCCCCGATCCCCTCCTCCTCCCTCCCCGCGCCGATCCGGATCGGCACCGGCCGATCCCGTCGCCCCCCTCGTCGCCGTCGGCCGCCTCCCCGCCCTCCTCCTCACCGGACGACCCCGACCGTCCCCGAGCAGCTTTCCGAGACACTGCGCCCCCCCTCGTGAGCTCTCCCCTCGACCCCCGCTCTCCCCTCGTCCCCCTCCCGAACGTCGCCGCCTCCCCATCGTCGGCTCCGCCCCCCCCCCCCCCCCCCGCACACCGGCCCTCCCTCTTCCTTCCCCCGCCACGGAGCACGGGAACGTGCTCCCCGGCCTCCCTCTCCCTTCTCCTCGCCCGGGCCTCGGCCCCGGCGAGCACGCCGCACCCGAGCTCCCCTCCGTTGCGGACCTCGTCGCCGGCGCCCCCCGGTGACCAAATGGTCACGGGGCCGAGCCCGTGGTGCTCAGCGCGCCGCGCAAGCACCCCCCCCCGGCCCCCGTAGCGCGCTCCCGTCGGGGCCCGAACCACCCCGCCGCCTCCGCCGCTCGCCGGCGCCGATTCCGGCCGAGTCCGGCCGCGCCACTGCCACCATTGGACGCGCCGTCCTTCCCCGCTTCCGAACGCACCGTCCGCGCCCCTTTTTGGCCACCGAATGACGAAGTCCGGCGAGGTCCGGCGCCCCCTCCGCCGCGGACGCCCACCGGGGCTCCCCAACGCCGGCCGCCGATGTGGCCGCCCGGGGCCACCGCCTGGGCCACTGACAGGTGGGCCCAGGGCCCCCCCCCCCCGGCCGCCCTGATTGACTCGGTCAGCTGGGCTGACCGGTCCACCCCCCTGCCAATGACATGGGGGCCCCACCCCCCAGGACGTTTTTTTTTAAAAAAATAAAAGAAAAGGAAAAAGGAATTTAGATAAATATAATTAATAAAAATATTAATGAATAAAATTAATTAATTAATTAATTAAGTAAGTAAATAATTAATTTAATTAATCCTAATTAATTAAACCTAATGACTAATTAAACTAATTAACTACTGTTAATTAAACTTAACTAAGATAATTAGTTAACAGAGTATGACGAACGGGACCCACATGTCCGGGTTGACCTAGTCAACCCTGTTGACTGCTGATGTCAGCATGGCATCATGCTGACGTCATAATTCCATTTTTCGAATTAAATAATTAATTGATTAAATTCCAGAAATTAATAAAATCTTTAAAAAATCATATCTTTTAATCCGTAACTCGGATTAAAATATTTTCAACATGAAAGTTGCTCAGAACGACGTGACGAACCCGGATACGCAGCCCGTTCGTCCACCACACACCTTTAACATACCAAACACGCAACTTTCCCCCTCCGGTTCATCTGTCCGAAAACGCGAAACACCGGGAATACTTTCCCGGATGTTCCCCCTCCCTTCGTCGGTATCACCTACTACCGCGATTGGGCACACCTAGCATCGTTACTTGTCATGTCATGCATCGATATGCATTTGTTTGCATTGTATTCATTGTTTCTTCCCCCTCTTCTCTCCGGTAGACTACGAGACCGACGCTGCTGCTGCCCAGTTCGACTACGGAGTTGACGATCCCTCTCTCTTGCCAGAGCAACCAGGCAAGCCCCCCCCCCTTGATCACCAGATATCGCCTATTCTACTCTATACTGCTTGCATTAGAGTAGTGTAGCATGTTACTGCTTTCCGTTATACCTATCCTGATGCATAGCCTGTCCTTGTTACTACTGTTGATACCTTTACCTGCAGACCTAAATGCTTAGTATAGGATGCTAGTTTATCATCATTGGCCCTACATTCTTGTCGGTCTGCCTTGCTATACTATTGGGCCGTGATCACTCAGGAGGTGATCACGGGTATATACTATACATACATACATACTATACACATGGTGACTAAGGTCGGGTCAGCTCGAAGAGTACCCGCGAGTGATTCACGGATTGGGGGCTGAAAGGACCTTTGTCCCGACGGCCCTCTGTGTGGATCTTTGTGGCGGAGCGGCAGGGCAGGTTGAGACCGCCTAGGAGAGAGGTGGGCCTGGCCCTGTTCGGCGTTCGCGGATACTTAACACGCTTAACGAGATCTTGGTATTTGATCTGAGTTGGCTACGAGCCTATACACACTAACCATCTACGCGGGAGTAGTTATGGGTATCCCGACGTCGTGGTATCAGCCGAAGCACTTCAGACGTCAGCGACGGAGCGGCGCGCGCCGAATTGGACTGGAATGCCACTAGGCTAGGTCTGCTTTTGGCCGCCCACGCAACGTGCAGGTGTGCTCAGGGCGATGGGCCCAGACCCCTGCGCGCTTAGGTTTAGACCGGCGTGCTGGCCTCTTTGTTGTGCCTAGGTGGGGCTGCGACGTGTTGATCTTCCGCGGTCGGGCATGACCCAGGAAAGTGTGTCCGGCCAAATGGGATCGAGCGTGTTGGGTTATGTGGTGCACCCCTGCAGGGAAGTTAATCTATTCGAATAGCCGTGATCTTCGGTAACAGGACGACTTGGAGTTGTACCTTGACCTTATGACAACTAGAACCGGATACTTAATAAAACACACCCTTCCAAGTGCCAGATACAACCGGTGGTCGCTCTACCTCAGGGATATGAGGAGGGGATCACCGGGTAGGATTATGCTATGAGATGCTATTTGGAGATGTTACTTGGAGATGCTACTTGGAGGACTTCAATCTACTCTCTTCTACTTGATGCAAGACGGTGGTTGCGAGAAGCGTAGTCTTCGACAGGATTAGCTATCCCCCTCTTATTCTGGCATTCTGCAGTTTAGTCCACTGATATGGCCTCCTTACACATATACCCATGCATATGTAGTGTAGTTCCTTGCTTGCGAGTACTTTGGATGAGTACTCACGGTTGCTTTCTTCCCCTTTTTCTCCCCTTTCCTTTCTTTCTGGTTGTCGCAACCAGAGGCTGGAGTCCAGGAGCCAGACGCCACCGTCGACGACGACCCCTACTACACTGGAGGTGCCTACTACTACGTGCTGCCTGCTGACGACGACCAGGAGTAGTTTGGAGGATCCCAGGCAGGAGGCATGCGCCTCTTTCGATCTGTATCCCAGTTTGTGCTAGCCTTCTTAAGGCAAACTTGTTTAACTTATGTCTGTACTCAGATATTGTTGCTTCCGCTGACTCGTCTATGATCGAGCAATTGTATTCGAGCCCTCGAGGCCCCTGGCTTGTATTATGATGCTTGTATGACTTATTTATGTTTTAGAGTTGTGTTGTGATATCTTCCCGTGAGTCCCTGATCTTGATCGTACACATTTGCGTGCATGATTAATGTACGATTAAATCGGGGCGTCACAGTTATGGCTCATCATCAATCCTGTTGAGGCAACATTTCTGTCTGATGCTATAGTGCACGATGGCATCATTTATGCGGTCGACGCACAGATTGGCTGTCTATACTGGTGGAATCTATCGTCGTGTAATTGTTCTATCTCATCTCATCTTTACCTTATGAATACAACTGCCTGTTCATTGTTACAAATTTAGAATAGATAGTATGTCTATAACCACACCATTGCTATATGTTCCTCTCATTTCCTAGATTTTTATGACCACACATGTTATTGTTAGAGTTGATATGAGAACAATTGGCATATAATGATTGTTAAAAATATATATTATGAGCATAACCTCATCATTGCTATATGTTACTCTCATTTCCAAGATTTTTATAACAACGCATGTTATTGCTTAGAGTTGATATGAGAACAGTAGTAATAAGTGCTATGGTAGAATATGAGTAGGCTCTATCATAGTTGTTTTCCGCTCATTGTTACATGATGTTTGAACCATGACATATTGCTAGAATATGAAAGCCATTGGCTTATTTTTTAACTTGGGGTATGATTATGACCACGGCATTGCAATTCTCTGTCTATGATATGTGTCACTGTTATAATAATCTTAATTCCACGCATACTCTGAACATGATTGTTTATTTTTGTCCTTTTGGTCTCCAATTTGAATTGTTGCAGCAGACGCAAATGCGCTGGAGTTCATGATTCCAGGACCTGGAATCATACCAGCCGATGGGTGGTGGTTTATCGCTCGTTCAGCTGACGACGGTCATTTGATGCTCATTCACACATACCAAATTAACCAAACCATTACATCAACCCACGTGCAGTACAATGCCTGGGGCGTTCGTGACATTGATGGCTATGGTCACTTCATGTTCGAGAAAGATCCCAACTTCATTGGGAAAGGCATATTCAACTGGATGCGGGTTTACAGCCTCGGCAACCACTCCATGTTCCTCGGGCTCAATTATCCAATCATCCAACCAATCATCGATCATATCGCTGGTGATGATTACCGAGCTATGCAACTTCCATTCGCCGGGGGTGCTGTGTTTACATATCATACAATGGGTTTCATGAATTACCATATCCAGAGATTCGTTGACACAGCTTGTTGCCAGATAATCTTCAGTGTGTGAAAGGCATCAAGCTTCCATGCGATGGATGGCTTTTGCAAACCCGATATGCGGCGATGTGGTTCATGCCAACAACAAATATGCACAACTTGATTCATATTGATATCTAGATCGAGCCATGTATTCTGTTGGTGTAGCACGACCCTCTTTCATTGGATATTACGTATTGTTGTTAGTTTGAAGCACTCCTCTGGTTTGAAGGATAGATACCTTTCTAGGATCAAGTGCATCCTAACTCACGTGCCTAGGATGTACTGATAATGATGATGGAGATGTACGTATATATATATATACACACAAACACACACACACATAAACACTATTCTGATCACAGGATCTGAATAATATTCTGATCACAACCTGAACTGCCTGCGTAACGCGCCTGAACTTCCCTCTGTACTGGGTTGAACTTCAGCTAAAAAGTGTCCAAATGGGGCTTGCTATATACCGTTGGAAAGCTATGGACACCAATATCATGATCCAAGTTAAATTTTTGGCAAAATGTAAGCGGTTTAAGAGCAGTTTTGAAAACCGTTTTGTCTTCATACAAAAAACGTGAATCGTATTTTCGATCGCATTTCTAAACCATTTATTGGAATGAGGTAAATAATATAGCATCGGAAAGCTGCTGCAAAACCGCTCCTTCGACATGTTGAAAGTTTTCTCCAATTCCTTATGGATAAAGAGTAATTTTGAAAATCATAAAATTTTGCAAACCAAACAGCCGAGTTCGTATTTTCAATGTAATTTCTAAACGGCTAATCCATTTGAGGCAAATGATATGGAATTGGAAAGCTTGTGAAAATGCGCTACTTTTTCATGTAGAAAGTTTTTTCTAATTTGGAACGGTTTAAAAGTAATTCAGAAAACGGTACAAGTTCCACCGAGTTCGTATTTTCGAGATTATTTTCTAACCGTACGGCCGAATGCAACAAATAATACGACGTTGGAAAGCTTGAGAAAATGCGAAACTTTTTCGTATATATTCTTTCTCCTAATTCCTTACAGTTTTAAGTCAAATTGGAAAATGGCTAAAAACGTATTTTTGGCACAAATTCCACATACTTTATCGAAATGGGGCAAATAATATGCCGCTGAAAAGCTATGGAAAATGCGAAACTTTTTCATGTTGATGGTTTTCACTGATTTCTAGCCATTTTCAAGTAATTGCAAAAATGGCGAGATCATTCGTTCTGCTTTTATCGCGAAACTGATTCTTCGAAAATGCATCGCGCGAAGAACCTGAACTTCTCGGCACATGTACTTCAACTTCACTCTGTTTTTCACGTGCTTTTTTTTGCTCGTATATCTCTATCCACTGCTCCTAGCTCTCCATCCACTCACCGGAATTGAGCAAGTGATATACCGATGGAAAGCTGCTGTAAACCCGCAACTTTCCCGTGTTGATCATTTTTTCATACTCGCAACAATTTTAAAAGTTTTTCATCTGAAATTCATTCAGCGTAGTAGTTGAACTTCATGTTGTTTTCACGTCGAACTTCTATGACGTATTTTTGTTTGTACGTGCGCCTGAACTTCTCTCTGTACGAACCCGACCTTCGGGCAATCTTCGCAACCGTGCCTTCTACCGCGAGTTTTTCTGGTTAGTCGTGTTCCATGTGATGTAAGTGTAATCTTCAAACGATTATTAGCAACTAAATACTCGTTTTAGATAGGAATCTCACTCATAGGCGGATTTTGCACTCGGGTCGTGAAGAACTCGCGTTTTTTGCGATTTTACTGCCTGAGTAGTTCGACCTAAACTTCCCCCTGTGCTAGGTTGAACTTCCCGCAACATTGCCCAAATAGGGATTGCTATATACCGTTGGAAAGCTATGGACACGAGTATCATGACCCAAGTTAAATTTTTCGCAAAATGTAAGCGGTTTAAGAGCAGTTTTGAAAACTGTTTTTTCTTCACACAAAAGACGTGAATCGTAATTTCGATCGCATTTCTAAACCGTTTATCGGAATGAGGCAAATAATATTGCTTTGGAAACTGTTTTTTCTTCACACAAAAAACGTGAATCGTAATTTCGATCGCATTTCTAAACCGTTTATCGGAATGAGGCAAATAATATTGCTTTGGAAAGCTGCTGCAAAACCACTCCTTCCACATGTTGAAAGTTTTCTCTAATTCCATACGTTTAAAGGGTAATTTAGAAAATCGTAAAATTTCACAAACCGAACAGCAGAGTTCGTATTTTCGATTTCATTTCTAAACGGCAAAACCAATTGAGGCACATGAAATGGCGTTGGAAAGCTTATGAAAATGCGCTACTTTTTCATGTAGAAAGTTGTTTCTAATTTTGAACGGTTTAAAAGTGATTTAGAAAACGGTAGAAGTTTCATCGAGTTCATATTTTCAATCTATTTTTTTAACCCTATGTCCGAATGCAACAAATGATATGGCATTGGAAAGCTTGAGGAAATGCGAAACTTTTTGGTATATATTATTTCTCCCAATTCCTTACTGTTTTATGTCAGTTTTCAAAATGGCTAAAAACATATTTTCACTGTAATTTCCACAAACTTTATCGGAATGGGGCAAATAATATACCATTGAAAATCTAAGGAAAATGCGAAACTTTGTCATGTTGATGGTTTTCTGTGATTCCCTATCGTTTTCAAGTAATTTGGAAAATGGCGAGATCATTCGTTCTGCCTTTATCGCGAAACAGATTCGTGAAAAATGCATCGCGTGAAGTACCTGAACTTCTCGGTATGAAACCTTGAACTTCACTCTGTTTTTTCACGTGTTTTTTTGCCCGTGGCTCTCCATCCATGCACCGGAACACTCACCGGAATTGAGCAAGTGATATACCGATGGAAAGCTGCTGTAGACACGCAACTTTCTCGTGTTGATCACTTTTTCATACTCGCAACGGTTTTATAAGTTTTTCATTTGAAATTCATTCCGTGTAGTAGTTGAACTTCCAGCAGTTTTCACGTTGAACTTCCGTGACGTATTTTTGTTTTGTAATTTTCTCATACATTCGTCAATGTCACACAAATGATATTCCCTTTGTACAAATCTCTCTCACAATATTTTTTTTCAACTTTCTCCGATGAAGGACTTGAACTTATAACAAGAAAACTTTTAGACTTTACTTTTTTATTCTTTTTTAATACAAAATGCACACCGTCTAGTACATTAACTTCCGGCAATTGTCAACCTGAACTTCTCTCGGTTACGTGAAAATATTTAAGTTTTTTTATGAATTTTTAATCTGATTTCCTTAATCTTTTTCTATGAATTTTGAAGCGCTCTATTTTTAATAGTTGAACTTCTTGTTATTTTATTTTTGAACTTCTTATTTCCATTCTTTAATAACGAGGAAAATCTGAGTTTTCTATAATCATCGACTTCTCCATCTTTTTAATATGGACTTCCTGGTTTTATTTCTTAATCTATTTTTTACGAAATTTTGAAGCACTCTATTATTAAAAGTTGAACTTCTTGTTATTTAATTTTGAACTTCTTGTTTCCATTCTTTAATAACGAGGAAAACTTGAGTTTTCTATAATCATCGAACTTCTCCATCTTTTTAATATGGACTTCCTGGTTTTATTTCTTAACCTTTTTATGAAATTTTGAAGCGCTCTATTATTAAAAGTTGAACTTCTTTGTTATTTAATTTTTGAACTTCTTGTTTCCATTCTTTAATAACGAGGAAAACCTTTCCTTTTTATTCCTTTTTTCAAATTAAACACACACACCATGTAGTACATGAACTTTTTACATTTTTATAATTTGAATTTTTTATTTTCTGAACTTCTTTCTGGATTGAGAGAATTATTTTAAAATGCGAAAAAACAATTTCTTTTTGTGTTTTCAAACATGGAAATACAAAGTGAACCTCTCTCACAAAATTTTTTGAACTTCACCGGATAGATCGCTTGAACTTCTTTCAACAAACCTTTTGAGCTTTTATTTTTCTATACTTTTATTTCTTACTAGAAATGCATTGCTTGCAGTACTTGAACTTATTGTTGTTTTCACTATGAACTTCTGTTGCATTTTTGTGTATATGTCGAAGTACACGCAATTGAAGGTCGGACGTCACTTTTTGCCATTTTAAAACATGTAATTGGAGGTCAAACGCCCCGCAATATAAATTCTGAACCATGCACGTAGGTGCACGTGAACTTCTTGCAGCAAATCTGGGTTCTTTATATACCTCGAACTTCTCTGTTATTTTGAATTGAACTTCTTAGTCTTATTCTTAGAAAAAATTGTTTTCAAATTAGCATCAATTTTTATTAAATTGAGCCTCACACATTTATTTTTCCTAGAAATGGAAAGAATTTAAGTTTTCTGTAAACATCAAACTACTCCTTTTTTTAAATTGGAACTTCTTTAATTTTATTCTTTAGTAACGAAGAGAAACCTGTCATTTTTATAAATATTGAACTTCTCTATTTTTATAATTTGGATTTCTTGTTTTATTTGAAATACTTTCTATTTTCATTTTTTGAAACCGTAAAACAATGTTCTTTTTATAAGAAATAAGCGTCAAAGTCATGTGTTATGTTAATTTGAACTTTTGGTTATCCTTTTTCAATAACGGGAAAATCCATGGGAACTTTTTTTAGTATAGTGATAACATTTTTTTTGAACTCTCTATTTTATCAAATTTGAACTTCTCAAGTTAACACATTTATAGTTGAAGCTTGTTTTTCTTCATGGTATATAACCATCGAACTTCCATGTTATCATAATTTGAACTTCTTGATTTTTATTCTTTAGGAACTGAAGTAATCCAAGTTTTCTTTATGAACAGTGGACTACTCGGTTATTTTAATTTGAACTTCTAGGTTTTTTAGAAATGGGGAAATTTTGTTTTTTCAAAAACATTTTAAACTACACTATATTTTTAGTTCCACCTTCCCGACTTTCTAATAAGTGTTGAACTTCTTGGTTATTTAAATTTGAACTTCATGTTTTTTTTATTTAGAAGCAAGGAATCCCTTTTTATGAATTTTTATTTTCGTAAAACTTTTTTTGGATTGACCGGTTAATCTTACTCAAAAAACATAATGTTGTTTTATTTTCCGAACTTGCTATGTTTCATGTGGTGATCCTTTTTGATATTTTGTGTCGTGATACTTTTTCTTCCTTTTGTTCTCGTTGTGAAGTTTTTCTTTGCAAAAAGATGAACTTCTCGCACGAATTTTACATGTTTTTTCTTAAAAAATGTTTATGTTTTATTTGTGTTACCATTTTTTTTTCTCCGTCAAAGTTCCTGATGTTTTCATATATGAATTACTTGGGAATTTTTATTATAAAAAGCTAGGTTTGTAGCTCCCTGAAATAACCTGTTTTCCAAACTATGGCACGCGATGAAGTAGAACTTCTAACAGTAACCACATTTTTTTGCATACTCTGTAACAGTAAGAGGGAACTGTTTTTTTCTCGGATAAGTGTTCTACTAAATTTAACACGAACAATAAAATCAGGTCTCATACGCACAAAACCAAAATATGTGAGGTCCACTGAAACAAAAAACCATATTTTTTACACATTTAGCTTCATCTAGCAGACAATTGTACACGCATCAGCAATAGAGGTGCAATTCATACATTGAGTTGTTTTCGAAGGTTAAATCATAAAGACAAACAAGGAGAGAGAACTATAGACGGAGAGCTACACGTGAGCGTTACTGCTCATTCAGCGGAGACAGGCACACCAATGGCACGGGCGAGGATCGGCTGTCGCCTGCAGTTTTACGTGTGGTGGACGCACGCGATGAAAAACATACATCGGAAGAGAGATCGCATCCCCATGTGGAAATGCACCCCAAAAAAACACAAAGATCACACTCACCATTCTAAAGCTCAACCTTCTTTCTGCACCTCATGCGAACTTCTTCCCTGCCTGATGGTGATCTTCTTCCTCCCTATGTTCACGCGGGTAGCGAGCACGAGCCGCACGTAGGACTCCCGAACTTTTTGAGCAAAATTAGTGAGAAAAAAGCAGCAAACAACTAAACACCTGAACATCATACAAGAGGAGCATCCGACAATTTCTTCTTTTTCTGAACGGTCTTTTGTACTGAGAATTGAAAATGCCAGATGAAGTTGACATGTACAGCCATACTAACTTCAATTTTCACAGAAAAATAGCGCTAGCTCGCCACCCGGGATCCTCCAACGTCTTTGTTGTCATCGCCGACGTCTCTAGGAAAGTCCGTTCTGCTCTGCATACTCCAGCTCCTCCCGTTTGCATTCAAATAAAACATATACGATGCTGGGTTTGACTGACAAATGTAGTACATGGGGGCAAGGCTGTGGAAACGGGGTGAGATGCATGGCAGTAGTGGTATTCGGGAGGCACTGCGGCTGTGAACCTCCAGGGGCCGCGTAGTTGAACGGCCGGAGTGTGACGGCGACGAGCGCCATTGGTGCTGCGGCGGTGGAGCACCACCGAGAGGAGGCGGAAGGAGCAAGCAGGAGGGGACAACCAGGAGGAGGCGGAAGGCGGGAGCCCCACCGTAGTTTAGCAGCGCGTGGGGATTGCAGGCACTTGGCGGCGCATGAGGATGCAGGCACTTGGTGGCACCGTGAAGTGGGGCTTCGGTGGCCGCGTGAAGTGGGGCTCCGGCGGCCGCGTCAAGTGGGGCTCCGGCGCACTGTTGTTGCCATCGTCGGTTTCTTGGGAGGATCCCTGGCTGGCGGCAAAGCACAGGGATCTAGGGGCGGCCTCTTCGTGTTGGGATGCTTGGTCTCGGTGGCACGCAGGATTCCAGGGATCTGGCGGCGCGCGGACTTTCGGGGTCCGGCGGCGCGCGTTGATGCGAGGGTACGACGGCGCCAGGAGGCGCGTCGGGCCGGGGGGAGTGGGTGGCGGCGGCGGGTGACCCGCTGGGGCCGGTGGCGCCGGTGGGAGGTGGTCGGGGGGATCGCGCGGGAGGGGTTGGGTCGGCTAGGCCTTTTTTTTCTTATATAGTCGAGTTCGGGAACAAGTCCATCGCGCCCTTATAGGGCTCATGATCAGAATAACTATTATGATCCTGGGATCATAATAGTGCTATCCTATATATATATATATATATATATATATATATATATATATATATATATATATATATATATATATATATATATATGGACTTTTCTGTTACGCGTAACAGAATATTATTCTGTTACCCTTTTTGAACTGACGGTTGCAGGTGGTGGTACTGATGTTTTCGAAGCGGTTGAACTGATGCTTTCAGTTGTGTTTAACAGATCGTCTTCTTTAGTTCAAAAACTTTTTGTAATATTTTTGTCGGAACGTGGCGTGTAATATATCGTTGGAAAGCTCTTGACAACCATATTTCAAGTGTATTGAACGGTTTTTGCAAAATCGTTATGGTTTAAGAGCAGTTTTGAAAAAACCGTTTTTTCAAAACCGAAAATGTGAATCATATTTTGGACTCAATTTTCAAACGGTTTGTCGGAATTGAGCAAATAAGATGGCGTTGGAAAGCTGGTGAAAATCCGCATCTTCCATATATGTATTGTTTTTTCTAATTCTATATGATTTAAAAGTAATTTGAAAACGGTGAAATTTTTGGGCGAAACGTATTTTCGCGATTTTTTGCAAACGGTTTGTCGGATTGACGCAAATAATATGGCATTGGAAAGCTACGAAAAATGCGCAACTTTTTTGTATTGAAATGTTTCTCTAATTCCTTACGGTTTAAAAACAAATTCGAATACGTTCAAATTTGATTTTGAACGCAATTTTTTTTAGAAGTTTGTCGAAATGGGGCAAATAATATACCATTGGATAGCTATCGAAAATGCGAAACTTAGTCATGCTGAACGTTTTCTCATATTTGCAGCCATTGAAGAGTAATATGGATTACGTTGAGACCCATCATGGTGTGTTTCCTCCAAAAAAACAGAGTACTCGTACTGATATATTTGTGTGTTTGTATTGAAATATTTTTCACATTAGTTTTGAATGGTTCCAAAAAAAGTACTTGAACGGATGTCTATATGATTTTGTACTGAGTGTGTTTCCACATACTAGACTTTACTTTGTATTTATTTAAAAACTTTTCAATACGGCAAGACACATCCTGTTCTTTTCCCGTCTGATAAACAAAGTACTCGTACTGACATATGTGCGTGTTTGTACTGAGCTTTTTTTCACAATCCGGAATGTTCAGGGGGTTGATCACTTGAACTTGTAGAAATGTAACTTTTAGGTTTAGTTTAAAATATGTTTCGACGTGTCATTATCATCGAACTTGCATGGTTTATATACTTGAATTGGCTGAATTTTCTTCTCCAAGAAATGTTTTTGTGTTTTGTGATAGTAACCATTGATGCAACAATCCATACCGAATTTGATATGCCCTTTGAACTGATTATAAAATACATACTAAACTGTTGGACATATGGTAACGCATGAAAACAATTACATAATCATCCACTGGTTGTACATGTTGCAAACAATTATCAAATGCTAAGCTACAGTCTGTACACTTCTTCTTTTTTGAACTCAACATTTTTTTGACAACGATGTTCTGAACTTCTCTCATTTTATGACTTGTACTGACGTACTTACTAAGCAGGATTTTCATGGGGTTTCTTTTTTTTGCTTGAATTTTTACAATTTGAATTTCGGCCATTTCTTTTATTCCGAACGGACCACCATTTTTAACTCGTACTGAGGTACTTACTACGCCCGAACTGGGGTGGCTGTCGCGTGTCTCGGCGAGGAAGGAGACGAATCTTGGGAGTGCGGCTGGATTCGGCCGGCGGCTGGGACGAGCGGGGCAGGGATGGCGGTGCGCGGCGGCGGAGGGAGGCTGGGATGGCGCGGCAGCCACCGGAGGCGGGGACGGGCCACGGCAGCCGTTGACGGGGAGGTGCGCATGGAGGGAGCGGCGCCCGTCGGAGGGAAGGCACGCGAGGAGGGGCCGGCGAGCCCGTCGGCGGTGAGGCATGCAGACGGCCAGGCGGCGGCAGCACGTGTGTCGGAGGAGCTACCCGTAACGGCGCCGCGGGCTCCCTCGCTCCGGCTGCCGCTGTTGCTCGCTCGCCCGCGACGGCTGCCTCCGGCGGTAGGAGGCGGGTTCGATTGGGGATGGGTCGGGGAGTTTCTCTTGTCGTCTGCGCGTCGCGCCCTTATAGGGACCGAGGATAACAGAATAATATTCTGTTATCGGTAACAAAATAGTCCAACCCTATATATTATATATATATATAGATAGATAGATATATATATATATATGTATGTATGTACGTATGTATGTATGTATGTATATATGTATGTGTGTGCACCAATTAGGCTTCAAGTGCGTACTTGTTAGTTAAACCTATGGTTAAAATGTGACACTAAATACGACTAGTAAGTAGTACAGTAGCAGTACTAGTATACGTCGGTCAAATTATTCATCATGTCCACACATTGAATTGACGTGACAACACGTTGCGCGTGATGTGACACAAGAATCCCGGCGGCATGTTACCACTTATCTATCGAAATCTTCCATCATTCACTTAAAATAGTCGATTGATCATACATTGAGTGCCATATAACTGGAATTAACCAATGCAAGTCGAAGAAGGATTGGCCGGTGCTGCCAGTTGGCGTCAAGTTCGATCCCACGGATCAGGAGCTGATCGAGCACCTTGAGGCCAAAGTGAGTGCTGACAGCGCGAGATCTCACCCTCTCATCGATTTGTTCATACCAACCATCGACAGCGAGCACGGCATATGCTACACCCATCCTGAGAAACTTTTAGGTAAGACACCAATCGGACATCTACTTGCACAAACATATTCCTTTGTTTATAGCTCTATTTTTCTTTTTAGACGCAGACCTAGTGAAGCAATTACAATTTGACAGTTAATAAAAAGTGAAACAAGTGACTGCAACATGCCAAAGATGTTATAAAAATGCCAACCACGTACACTGAAACCTGTATTCGACAATACTGCAGGTATCACACTGAGTGGCCTAAGCAAGAATTTCTTCCAGCACAATTCCAGGGCGTTCAAAAGGGGCACGTGGACACGTCGCAAGATACAGTTGGAGTGCGGCATGCACGCGACGTGGCACAACACCAGCAATACCTTGCCGGTGATGGTCAACGGCCGGCAGACAAGCAGCAAAAAGGTTCTGGTGCTGCACACCAATAAGAACTTCAACCAGAAGAGGACCAACTGGGTGATGCACTAGCACCACCTCGGGGACCTGGAGCAAGAGAAGGAGTGGGAGCTGGTCCTCTGCAAGATTTTCTACCAGACGAACACTAGGGCCAGGAATAAAAAGATTATGAGTTAGTTTGGTATTGGTACTTGTACTACCTTGTCGTCCGCAAGTTGGTATTGTTGTTAACGATCTTTTGGTATGAACTTGGCATTTGCTTCCAACCATCATGCCGAGGGTTGACATGGATATAAAGCTGAATCATTTGTTTCGGAACGAATTTTCAGGCACCTGATTTTTATTTTATGGGTAGCATAAGCACCTGCCGTTTGAATTCCTAGTTCTCCAAATTTTTCAAAACAAGTGCATGCACTTATTATCACGATGAAAAAACAATATCCCTGCTGCATCCCAGTTATCTGTCTGTACTTGCAGAATTCTCTCGTTTATTGAGCAGGTATATTGTTTTTTTAGGTCGAGCAAGTTTCAACTGGGCTGTAGACTGCCCAGGCTTGGTTTTGTTTTTAACAGGCCCAGCCTATGACGATAACGGGGCACAAAGATCCAGCAGGTATCTACTGGCCTCTGGCCCGCCAGCGTTAGTTATATTTTGTCTTACAACATCCGTAGATAGTTTTTTTTACTGAATCAAACACACAACCCAGTTCTATTTTCCTCTTGAAACGCATGTCCTACATCAGTTTTCTAATCTCTACCTATAGTTTTACTAGTTCATATACATGTATCATTATATTGAAAATACAGAAAATTCCTTTTTCATATTTACATCCTTATTTTTGTTGTTGTTTTCCCTCCCAGCGTTGATTTTTTTAACACTGGTTTTCCCTTAAACCAACTCAATTGTCCCACGTCTTATCTGCTTACAAAAAAAATGATTTTTTTGGCAAATCAATAAGTTCTTAAAAAATGTTTATCATTTCGGGATTACAACAGTTCGAACTCCACCGAAATATGCAAAATAAGGTTGAACTTTTTGACCGTGGTCCTGGGTAAAAAATGGGTTGTAATAAATTACTTAAGAATTAGCAAATGGGCTGCAAATTATTAAAAAATAGCAAATGGGCTCTATGTTGTCTACCACAGATTTGGAGGCTGGCTTGTGGGCCTACTAAGTTCATGCGTACACAAGGTTTCTCAAAAAAGAAACTTAGTCAATAATCGACTCTACCAGCGTCAGACAGTTAGATGTCAATCTAACGGCAGTCGTGCTTCTTCAGTCTCTGATCTTCCTGCCCCAGCCGCCCAAACCAGCACCGTCGGAATCGCCTGCTCCTGCCTCCCGTGGCCGGCTGTGCTGCCGGGCAGGCCTCACGGCCCCATCATACTCGCATCCCTGGCCTGTCTATCCTTCTACTCACCCACACCTCCTGTTATTTTCCGGCGATGGCAGCTGAACCAGTCAACCCTCATACTCTCCACCGCGTGGGCAACCACTGTCGTGTCTTCCCCGGCTCCGTGTCATTCCCTTTGTAGGCCTCGCCGTCGTCCACCGCCCTGGTGCTCTCAGCGCGGCGTGGTCAACATGGTCAACGAACAACATCCATCGAAAGTGGACTGTACGTGGAGAGGCTGACAGCTGGATCCACGGCCGTGATAACCCACAAGTATAGGGGATCGCAACAGTTTTCGAGGGTAGAGTATTCAACCCAAATTTATTGATTCGACACAAGGGGAGCCAAAGAATATTCTCAAGTATTAGCAGCTGAGTTGTCAATTCAACCACACCTGGAAACTTAATATCTGTAGCAAAGTGTTTAGTAGCAAAGTAATATGATAGTGGTGGTAACGGTAACAAAAGTAAAGACAGCAAAAGTAATGTTTTTGGTATTTTGTAGTGATTGTAACAGTAGCTACGGAAAAGTAAATAAGTGTAAACCAGTATATGGAAAACTCGTAGGCTCCGGATTAGCGATGGATAATTATGCCGGATGTGGTTCATCATGTAGCAGTCATAACATAGGGTGACACAGAACTAGCTCCAGTTCATCAATGTAATGTAGGCATGTATTCCGTATATAGTCATACGTGCTTATGGAAAAGAACTTGCATGACATCTTTTGTCCTACCCTCCCGTGGCAGCGGGGTCCTATTGGAAACTAAGGGATATTAAGGCCTCCTTTTAATAGAGAACCGGAACAAAGCATTAGCACATAGTGAATACATGAACTCCTCAAACTACGGTCATCACCGGGAGTGGTCCCGATTATTGTCACTTCGGGGTTGCCGGATCATAACACATAGTAGGTGACTATAGACTTGCAAGATAGGATCTAGAACACACATATATTCATGAAAACATAATAGGTTCAGATCTAAACTCATGGCACTCGGGCCCTAGTGACAAGCATTAAGCATAGCAAAGTCATGGCAACATCAATCTCAGAACATAATGGATACTAGGGATCAAACCCTAACAAAACTAACTCGATTACATGATAAATCTCATCCAACCCATCACCGTCCAGCAAGCCTACGATGCAATTACTCACACACGGCGGTGAGCATCATGAAATTGGTGATGGAGGATGGTTGATGATGACGACGACGACGAATCCCCCTCTCCGGAGCCCCAAACGGACTCCAGATCAGCCCTCCCGAGAGAGATTAGGGCTTGGCGGCGGCTCCGTATCGTAAACGCAATGATTTCTTCTCTCTGATTTTTTTCTCCCCGAAAGCCAATATATGGAGTTGGAGTTGGCGTCGGAGGGCCACCAGGGGGCCCATGAGGTAGGGGGGCACGCCCGGGGGGGGGGGAGGGGGGGTGGGCGCCCCCCACCCTCATGAGCAGGGTGTGGGCCCCCTGGTCTTCATCTTTTCCGAGGATTTTTCTTTATTTTTTCTAAGGTGTTCCGTGGAGTTTCAGGACATTCCGAGAATTTTTATTTTCTGCACATAAAACAACACCATGGCAGTTCTGCTGAAAACAACGTCAGTCCGGGTTATTTCCATTCAAATCATACAAGTTAGAGTCCAAACCAAGGGCAAAAGTGTTTGGAAAAGTAGATACGACGGAGACATATCAACTCCCCCAAGCTTAAACCCTTGCTTGTCCTCAAGCAATTCAGTTGACAAACTGAAAGAGAAAAAGAAAAACTTTTACAAACTCTGTTTGCTCTTGTTGTTGTAAACAAGAAAAGCCAGCATTCAAGTCTCAGCAATTATTATGAACTAACCATACTCACAATGAGACGTAGGTCTCACAATTACTCATATCAATAGCATAATCAGCTAGCGAGCCATAATAAAACTCGGGTGACAACACTTTCTCAAAATAATCATAACATGATATAACAAAATGGTATCTCGCTAGCCCTTTCTAAGACCGCAAAACATAAATGCAGAGCACCTTTAAAGATCAAGGACTGACTAAACATTGTAATTCATGGTAAAAGAGATCCAGTCAAGTCATACCCAATATAACCAATAATAATGAATGCAAATGACAGTGTGCTCTCCAGCGGGTGCTTTTTAATAAGAAGGGTGATGACTCAACATAAAAGTAAATAGATAGGCCCTTCGTAGACGGAAGCAGGGATTTGTAGAGGTGCCAGAGCTCGGTTTTGAAATAGAGATAAATTATATTTTGAGCGGCATACTTTCATTGTCAACATAACAACTAAAAGACGACGATATCTTCCATGCTGAACAGATTATAGGCGGTTCCCAAACAGAATGGTAAAGTTTATACTCCCCTTCCTCCACAAGCATCAATCCATGGCTTGCTCGAAACAACGAGTGCCTCCAACATTCAACGGGTCCTAAGGGGAGTTTTGTTTGCATTATTTTGATTTAGTTTGCATAAAGCATGGGACTGGGCATCCCGAATACCAGCCATTTTCTCGTGAATGAGGAGCGGAGTCCACTCCTCTTGAGAATAACCCGCCTAACACAGAAGATAAGGGCAGCTCTAGTTGACATATGAGCTATTCGAGCATGCAAAACTGAATGTTTATTTGAAGGTTTAGAGTTTGGCACATACAAATTTACTTGGAACGGCAGGTAAATACCGCATATAGGAAGGTATGGTGGACTCATATGGAATAACTTTGGGGTTTAAGGAGTTTGGATGCACAAGTATTCCCGCTTAGTACAAGTGAGGGCTAGCAAAAGACTGGGAAGCGACCAACTGAGAGAGCGACAACGGTCGTAAACATGCATTAAAATTAATTCACACCGAGTACAAGCATGAGTAGGATATAATGCACCATGAACATAAATATCATGAAGGCTATGTTGATTGGATTCAACTACATGCGTGAACATGTGCCAAGTCGAGTCACTCAATGCATTTAAAGGAGGATACCACCCCATCATACCATATCATAATCATTCTAATAGCATGTTGGCACACAAGGTAAACCATTATAACTCATAGCTAATCAAGCATGGCACAAGCAACTATAATCTCTAAATGTCATTGCAAATATGTTTACTTCATAATAGCTGAATCAGGAAGGATGAATCGTCATATTTACAAAAACAAAAGAGGTCGAGTTCGTACCAGCTTTTCTCTTCTCAATAAGTCCATCATATATCATCATTATTGCCTTTCACTCGCACGACCGAACGGTGTGTATAATAATAAGAGTGCACGTGCATTGGACTAAGCTGGAATCTGCAAGCATTCAACTCAAAAGAGAAGACAAGTAATATGGGCTCTAGGTATAAATAATCAATCATGCATAAAAGAGTCACTAAGCATTTTCAATATGGTCTTATCGACCCCCAAAGAAAGAAAAAGAAATAAAAACTATTTACACGGGAAAGCTCCCAACAAGTAAAGGAAGAACGGGAAATATTTTTGGGTTTTCTTTTTAATTCTACTACAAGCATGGAAAGTAAACTAACTAATTTTTTTTAAAAGTTTATAAAACACACAAGAAGAAAGCAGGAAAAAGAAATTTAAACTAGCATGGATAATACAATGAAATAGTATGAGCACCGACATCTAGCAATGAGTGTGTGTGAACATAAATATAATGTCGGTGGGAAATACGTACTCCCCCAAGCTTAGGCTTTTGGCCTAAGTTGGTCTAATGCCAGGGATGGCCTGGCGGATATCTGTAGGTGAAGCTGGGGTCGTACTGTGATGAAGAAGACTCCGGTTGCCACTGGCTAGCGGCCTCCTCTGGATCCCAAGAATAAACAGATAGTCGTGGAGGCTCATCTTGTGGCTCCGGCTCCGAGGCCGGTGCAGGGTTCCGATAGGTTTGAACGGCTGACCAAGCAACAATGTGAGGCTCTGCATACAAGTTAAACAAAGAAGGAGCAGGCAAAGTAATAGTCTCAGGGTGATGTTTATCAAAGTATAACTTATATTTAAGCTCCCCGTCACGACTCTTAACAAGAAAATCATGCGCTATCATACTCTTCTAATCTAAATAAGCACGGGGCAACGATATTTCTTCTTTCTCCGCATGCCTAATAGGTATTTCAAAATGTTCAGCTAGGCGCGAAGCATAAATGCCTCCAAAGATGGGGCCCTTAGTACGGTTCAGACTTAACCGTCTAGCAACAATTCCACCCATACTAACAGAGTTATCGCGGTATAAACCATGGAGCAAAATAATAATATCAGGAATACTAAGGTTCTCACAGTTCCCGCGTCCAATCAAGCAACGACTAGCAAATAAGGCAAAGTAGCGTAAAACAGGATAATGTATGCTAGTGATCCTTGCATCAGAAACCTTCCTGGTTTCTCCCACCGTGATAGTGTTGACAAAAGCTTCTAATTCATTACGGTGGGGTTCATCTAAGGTGCCCTCAAAGGGTATTCTATAAACCTCGTAGAATTCTGCTAATGTCATCTCTTTAACAACGTCATAAAAATGAAACTCTACTGTTGGAGGTGATTTCTTAGGGAAAAAGTAGAAGTTTTGCACAAAAGTACTTGTGAGTAAGAGATACTGATGACGTTGGTCGTGGAGGAAGTCGGTGAGGCCGGCGTTCTCAATCAATAAATAGAAATCTTCATGAATCCCGGCTCTCCTCAAGAAGTCATCGGAAGGCCATTCACACGACTGGACCTCCGCAGTGCGAGGTAAATTAAATTTGGGCTTCTCCTCTTCTTCCTTTTGTTTTTCCTTAGAGCTTCGGCTCGACGAGCCCCTCAAAAGTCTCTTCATTATTTCTGAAACAATCTGAAAATTTTAGTAACCTCAAATAAAAGTGAACCAACTTCAATAAAATTGATAGCAACAACTCCCACAAGTGCCTAGGGCCTATATCAAGCATTAGAACTACTTGGAACCATATAAATTTGACATGCAAGCTCAAGAACATGGTCACCTATGCAGCACAAATTTGCAATGAATAAAGCACTAGAACAAAAACTAATTGTACCAATGGAGGAGTCACATACCAAGGAACAATCTCCCCAAGCAGTTTTGCGAGAGGTGCTTTGAGCAAGGAGATCAAAAATCATAGCAACGGGGGCTGGAACTCGTGCTTGAGTTGGTTTTTCGTGTTTGTGTGAGACAGAGGAAGAAGATGGGTGCAGGAATAAGTGGAGGAGGGCCACCGTGGGCCCACGAGGCAGGGGGCGCGCCCAGGGGGTAGGGCGCGCCCTCCACCCTCGTGGCGAGGTGGCAGCTCCCCCCGTGGTAATTTTTGCACAGTAAATTCTCAAATATTCCCGAAAAAATCATATTAAATTGGCATGGCATTCTGAGGACTTTTATTTTCGGGATATTTTTATATTGCACGGATAAGTCAGGAAACAGACAAAAAATACTATTTTACTATATTTTTACTAAGTAACAAAAAAATATAAAGAGGGTACAGAAGGTTGTGCTTCTAGTTTCATCCATCTCGTGATCATCAAAATGAACCCACTAACAAGGTTGATCAAGTCTTGTTAACAAACTCATTCCGAATAATCCCGGAACCGGAGAAATTTTGAATGAGACTAAGTTACCTCAACGGGGATGTGAAAATCCCCAACAATAAGAATATCATACTTTTTCTTGACAGTAGGGAGAGGAAATTCAAAACCTCCAAATATAATCGATGGAACTTTTCCAATAGAGTTGATACTATAAACTTGAGGTTGTTTCCTCGGAAAATGTACCGTGTGCTCATTGCCGTTAACATGAAAAGTGACATTGCCTTTGGTGCAATCAGTAACAGTCCCTGCAGTATTAAGGAAAGGTCTTCCAAGAATAATAGACATACTATCATCCTCGGGAATATCAAGAATAACAAAGCCCGTTAAAATAGTAACGTTTGCAACCACCACAAGCACATCCTCACAAATACCGACAGGTATAGCAGTTGATTTATCAGCCATTTGCAAAGATATTTCAGTAGGAGTCAACTTATTCAAGTCAAGTCTACGATATAAAGAGAGAGGCATAACACTAACACCGGCTCCAAGATCACATAAAGCAGTTTTAACATAACTTCTTTTAATGGAGCATGGTATAGTAGGTACTTCGGGATCTCCAAGTTTCTTTGGTATTCCACCCCTAAAAGTATAATTAGCAAGCATGGTGGAAATTTCAGCTTCAGGTATCTTTCTTTTATTAGTAATAATATCCTTCATATATTTAGCATAAGGATTTGTCTTGAGCACATTAGTTAATTGCATACGCAAAAAGATGGGTCTAATCATTTCAGCAAAGCGCTCAAAATCCTCATCATCCTTTTTCTTGGATGGTTTCGGAGGAAAAGGCATGGGTTTCTGAACCCATGGTTCCCTTTCTTTACCATGTTTCCTAGCAACAAAGTCTCTTTTATCATAACGTTGATTCTTTGATTGTGGGTTATCAAGATCAACAGCAGGTTCAACTTCTACATCATTATTATTACTAGGTTGAGCATCAACATTAACATTATCACTAGGTTCATGTTCATCACCTGATTGTGTTTCAGCATCAGAAACAGAGATATCCTTTGGATTCTCAGGTGGTTCAGTGATAGGTTCACTAGAAGTTTGCAAAGTCCTATCATTTTTCTTTTTCTTCCTCTTAGAAGAACTAGGTATATCGATATTGTTTCTCTGAGAATCTTGCTCGATTCTCTTAGGGTGGCCTTCAGGATACAAAGGTTCCTGAGTCATTCTACCGGTTCTAGTAGCTACTCTAATAGCATAATCATTTTTCTTACTATTCATTTCATCAAGCACTTCTTTCTGAGCTTTAAGTACTTGTTCTACTTGAGTAGTAACCATAGAAGCATGTTTGCTAACAAGTTTAAGTTCACCTCTAATATCACCCATATAATCACCCAAACGTTTAATCATAAAGGCATTCTGTTTTAGTTGTCTACCAAAGTAAGCATTAAAATCATCTTGCTTAAACATAAAGTCATCAAACTCATCCAAGCACTGGCTAGCAATTTTAGTAGGAGGGACTTCAACTTTATCATATCTATAGAGAGAATTTACCTTTACTACCTGTGTCGGGATATCGGGAGGTTCTTCATTAAATAAGTAATTGAGATCATATACTTCTTCAGCAGGCGGTAAATTAAGACCATGTATTTCTTCAATAGGAGGTAAATTCTTAACATCTTCGGCTTTAATACCTTTTTCTTTCATAGATTTCTTTGCCTCTTGCATATCTTCGGGACTGAGAAATAGAACACCTCTCTTCTTTGGAGTTGGTTTAGGCATAGGCTCAGTAATTGGCTCTGGAACTGGCTTAGGAGGTAGCTCGGGAGGTGCACAATTATTTTCATTAGCCAACATATTATTCAATAGAAGTTCAGCATCATCCGGTGTTCTTTCCCTGAAAAGAGAACCAGCACAACTATCCAGGTAATCTCTGGAAGCATCAGTTAGTCCATTATAAAAGATAGCAAATATTTCAGGTTTCTTAAGAGGATGATCAGGCAAAGCATTAAGTAACTTGAGAAGCCTCCCCCAAGCTTGTGGGAGACTCTCTTCTTCAATTTGCACAAAATTGTATATTTCCCACAAGGCAGCTTGTTTCTTATGAGCAGGGAAATATTTAGCAGAGAAGTAATAAATCATATCCTGGGGACTTTGCACACAACCAGGATCAAGAGAATTATACCATATCTTAGCATCACCCTTTAATGAGAACGGAAATATCTTAAGTAAATAAAGGTAGCACGATCTCTCAATTAGTAAATAGGGCAGCTATATCATTTAGCTTAGTAAGATGTGCCACAACAGTTTCAGATTCATAGCCATAAAAAGTATCAGATTTAATCAAAGTAACTATATCTGAATCAACAGAAAAATCATAATAATCCTGATCAGGCACACAGATAGGAGAGGTAGCAAAAGCAGGGTCGGGTTTCATTCTACCTCTAAAAGATTCTTTACTCCATTTAACTAGCAACCTCTTACGTTCATGTTCATCCTAGCAAGCAAGAATAGCCTCAAAAGATTCAACATCAAAAAGATAACCCTCAGTAATAGCAGGCATAGGTTCATCATCACTAACATCATCGTGTTCAGGTTCAATAATTTCTCTTTCTCTAGACCTAGCAATTTGCTCATCAAGATATTCACCAAGTGGCACAGTAGTATCAAGCATAGAAGTAGTTTCATCATAAGTATCATGCATAGCAGAAGTGGCATCATCAATAACATGCGATATATCAGAATCAATAGCAGTAGTAGGTTTAGGTGTCGCAAACCTACTCATAATGGAAGGAGAATCTAGTGCAAGGCTAGATGGCAGTTCCTTACCTCCCCTTGTAGTTGAGGGCAAAATAGTAGTTCGATCATCTTTCAAGTTCTTCATAGTGTCCAGAAGATATAAATCCCAAGTGACTCAAAGAATAGAGCTATGCTCCCCAGCAACAGCGCCAGAAAATAGTCTTGATAACCCACAAGTATAGGGGATCGCAACAGTTTTCGAGGGTAGAGTATTCAACCCAAATTTATTGATTCGACACAAGGGGAGCCAAAGAATATTCTCAAGTATTAGCAGCTGAGTTGTTAATTCAACCACACCTGGAAACTTAATATCTGCAGCAAAGTGTTTAGTAGCAAAGTAATATGATAGTGGTGGTAACGGTAACAAAAGTAAAGACAGCAAAAGTAATGTTTTTGGTATTTTGTAGTGATTGTAACAGTAGCAACGGAAAAGTAAATAATTGTAAACCAGTATATGGAAAACTCGTAGGCACCAGATTAGCGATGGATAATTATGCCGGATGTGGTTCATCATGTAGCAGTCATAACATAGGGTGACACAGAACTAGCTCCAGTTCATCAATGTATAGGCATGCATTCCGTATATAGTCATACGTGCTTATGGAAAAGAACTTGCATGACATCTTTTGTCCTACCCTCCCGTGGTAGCGGGGTCCTATTGGAAACTAAGGGATATTAAGGCCTCCTTTTAATAGAGAACTAGAACAAAGCATTAGCACATAGTGAATACATGAACTCCTCAAACTACGGTCATCACCGGGAGTGGTCCCGATTATTGTCACTTCGGGGTTGCCGGATCATAACACATAGTAGGTGACTATAGACTTGCAAGATAGGATCTAGAACACACATATATTCATGAAAACATAATAGGTTCAGATCTGAAATCATGGCACTCGGGCCCTAGTGACAAGCATTAAGCATAGCAAAGTCATAGCAACATCAATCTCTGAACATAATGGATACTAGGGATCAAACCCTAACAAAACTAACTCGATTACATGATAAATCTCATCCAACCCATCACCGTCCAGCAAGCCTACGATGCAATTACTCACGCACGGCGGTGAGCATCATGAAATTGGTGATGGAGGATGGTTGATGATGACGACGGCGACGAATCCCCCTCTCCGGAGCCCCAAACAGACTCCAGATCAGCCCTCCCGAGAGAGATTAGGGCTTGGCGGCGGCTCCGTATCGTAAAACGTGATGATTTCTTTTCTCTGATTTTTTCTCCCCGAAAGCCAATATATGGAGTTGGAGTTGGCGTCGGAGGGCCACCAGGGGGCCCACGAGGTAGGGGCGCGCCCCCCACCCTTGTGAGCAGGGTATTGGCCCCTGGTCTTCATCTTTTGCGAGGATTTTTCTTTATTTTTTCTAAGGTGTTCCGTGGAGTTTCAGGACATTCCGAGAATTTTTATTTTCTGCACATAAAACAACACCATGGCAGTTCTGCTGAAAACAGCGTCAGTCCGGGTTAGTTCCATTCAAATCATACAAGTTAGAGTCCAAAACAAGGGCAAAAGTGTTTGGAAAAGTAGATACGACGGAAACGTATCAGGTCGCACACAAGGAAATGCCTCCTTATTACGAGCAAAATAATGATTCCTCCACCTGACATCTGGGACCCGCCGGAAGGTCCTCTGTATTTCGCAAAAAAAATGTTCCCTCCGCTGACAGGTCGTACCCACCACCTATATCTTCGCACGCAAGGAAGTGCCCCCTTATTGCGCACAAAAAAAATGAAAAAACCCCTGCCAGCTGGGACCCACCATAGTGGGAGGCTGACTTGTGGGCCTACTAAGTTGACGAGGACGGAGGGTGTCGGGGGTTGGGTGCGACATATGCCAAAGGATGGCTTATCATGGTGGGGGCGAGTAGAACGTCGCCGGTGCCTGGAGACGGGATAAGGCGTAGACATGCACGCCGGTGAATCTTACCCAGCTTCGGGGCTCTCCGGGGATATAACACCCCTACTGCTGCTCTGCGGGGTCTCCGCATGGTCACTATAGCAAGGTGGCTACAATGGTGCTCCTCGAGCGGTATCGGGAGGCAGGAGAGAGCAAGGCTAGTTCTCTCCTCCCTGGTCTATGTATCTATCTCTATCAAGGTCCGAACCCTTTGCATGGGTGCCCCGGGGGGTTTATATAGGCCTACCCCCCGGGGGTACAATGGTAATCCGACTGGGCGTGGGTCCCAGCCATCTGTCTCTCATGTTGTCGCCCTTCCCGCCGGCTTCTGGGGCCCGCCGACTGGTGGGTCCCGCGGACAGGCCGGACACTGTGCGGCGCTTCTGATGACGTAGGCTTGGTCATTGGGTCGTGGCAATAGTACCACTGTCTATCAGGCGATCACTGTCGCCACTCCCCATCCAATCTGGTTTATGGCTTGTGGGGCCCTGGAGGGGAGACGACCGACTCCGGGGAGGCCGACTCGCACAGGGCCGTCTTCGGGCGCTCTGGTCGCCTTCGATTCACCCACTGACAGGCGGCCCCACGGTCGTCGGACCGTACAGGCCGGCGTCGTGGGCACAGTGCGTCACGCACTATGGCTGAGGTCAGGGCAGGCATGGCAACAGTGTCGCGCCTCGCCGGAGATCTTCCAGCGATACGGATCACTGTAGCCATGCCGACCCCTCGTAGGCAGGGAGGGACAGCCCCGTCGTGGCCATACCCCGCATCGGTCTTCGAGAAGTGTCATGGGCTGACTCCCACAGTCGGCACTCCTGGAGGTCGCTAGCCTGGAGCCGGCTTGCTTTGAAGTCGTCGTCTGGGACTCGGCTCCTCCGGAGATCGCCAGTTGAAACTCGGCTTTTCGGGAGATCGCCAGCTGGGACTCGGCCTCTCTGGAGGTCGCCAGCTGGGACTCGGCTGGAGGGGCGTGGCCTGCCCCGATGTCTTGAAAGATCCTGGGTCCCGGGTCAGCCTACCCGTGGCCCATTACTCCGACAGTAGTCCCCGAAGTTGGTGAAGCCCTGCGGACGCTGCCTCGTGGGGCTTCAACAGTTTCAACTTCCCAGCGCCGACTCTGAGACTCGGTTGTTGTCTTCTTTGGGCCGACTCGCCAAAGTCGAACTCGTTCAGCGAGGGGCCACTGTTTGTAAGTCGCGGTGGGAAATCAGGCGGCGTATCGATACGCTTCCCTGCTGCCATCGAGGCGGTCCTATCGCGCGGTGCCACGTGGGGAGGATAGTCTGCCCACCCACGCGCGCGACGGGACGGGCCGCTAGGCGGGGCCCGCCACTACCGCGCCTCGGCTTCCGAGCGGATCCACTGCGGTCGTGAACGGTTGGCTTCCCCACGTTGTTACTGCGTGCAGTAACTTCGTGGGGTAAATCATGGGTGGCATGGGGCATCGTGCGCAGTTAATCCCACGCCCGCCCCCTCGGCTCCTCAGCCCATAGGGCTATAAATAGGCGGGGAGGAGTGGGGCGGCATTGCACGCGCATCCTCTCCCCCACTCTCCTGCCTTCTCTTCTTCCTCCGCCGCGAGCAGGAGCACTTCACACCATGGCGATGAGTTCTTCCTTCGCCGCGCCCCCTGCCTCGCGCTCCGGCGTGTGGGACGGCTCGGACGTGGAGGCGGAGCATATCGAGTTCCTCCGCCGGACCCGCCGTCTCCCCAGCGTAGACCTCGTGCACGCCCGTCCAGCGCCGGCGGGAGAGATACGGCCCGCGCCGGAGGAGGGCGAGCGGGTCGTCTTCCGCTCGCACCTCATGCGTGGGCTGGGGCTACCGGCGAGCGGGTTCTTCCGCTCGTTCCTGGAGTTCCACAATCTTCAGCCGCACCACCTCACCCCAAATGCGGTGGTGCTGCTCTCCGCCTTCGCCACTCTGTGCGAAGGCTTCCTCGGTGTTCTCCCCACCCTCGAGTTGTGGGGAGAATTCTTCTCTTCGAAGCTCGGCACACAGGCCGCCGGCACGCCGGCTCAGTGCGGCACCTACATCGCGGTGCGGCGCTCGACGGCCGACAACCCTTTCCCTCTCATCTCGCTGGTAAAATCGGTGAAGATGTGGCAGCGCTCCTACTTCTATGTGAAGAACCTCTCCACCAACGGCGACTGGGTCAATCTGCCGCCCTTCAACCCCGAGCCCTTAACTGGGAGGCTTCCCAGTTGGTCTCACCGGTCCAAGTCGCTGACTCCCTCCGGAGCCGCCGCCATGGCGCGACTCCGAGTTCTGCTGCAGTCGGAGGGCCTCGTCGGATCCGACCTTCTGGCCGCCTTCATGGCGCGCCGAGTCCTCCCACTCCAAGGCCGGCCTCATCTCATCTGTCAGATGAGCGGCCGCCACGACCCGAGCCGGCTGTGCACCAAGGAGATGCCCCGCAGGGAGGTGGCGAACTTGGTGAACCACATCGCGCATTGCGAGTTCACGGAGGACTGGCAGTTCGGCAAGGAGCCGTACTCGCGCGACAACCCCCCTCCAGTGGTAAGTCATATCTTTATGTAGTTTGATCTTCTTTGCAGCCGACTCCGGCTTCTAATCATCGTTGGCTCCTTCTGGGCAGAACCCCCTCATGGAGCCCGCAGCCGGTGCCATGAGAGAGCCCCGCGACTACGTCCCAGACCGCGAGGATAGCGACGTCGACGACCCCGACTTGGGGGTGGCAGCGCTGGAGGCCGACGCCGAAGGCGGCAACAAAGGGGTAGACAGCGGCCTCAGGCCATCGGCCACCTTCGCCGACTGGCCTGATGACGACGTCGACGTGGAAGTCGTCCCACGCCACCAGCCGAGGGCCGGCCCCTCCGGCCAAGGCGGCGCGAAGAGGCGTCATGCCGGGCCGAGCGCGCCCGGCGGCAAGCAGAAGAAGTTCAAGGGGGCGGCCGCCGCGACCAAACGGGAGGAGGCGGCCGCGAAGGCTAACCGCTTCTGGAGGGAAGTGAGAAGGCCGCCGTTAGTTTCCGCGTAAGTCTTTTTCGCTCTTTTATTTTCTTTGTTGGATCTTATCCGAGTCTTCTTTGATTCTCCCTCCGTTCTTCTCCAGAGCCCCCCTCTCCCTTGAGAGAGTCACCGCCCCCTCTGTCATGGGGTCAGTAGAGACGTCCGCCAACACCCGGCGGGTCGATCCCGCCGCCGACCTTCGGGAGGCGACGGAACGAAACGCGTGGGAGAAGCGCAACGAGGAGGAGGCCGACCGCCTGGAGAAGGCGCAGGCCAAGAAGGCGGCCGCCAATGCCCAGAAGAAGCTGGAGGAGGCCGAAAATGCCGCCGCGATGAAACGGCATGCTGAGGAGGTCGCGCGTCGCCGATCGGCGATGCTCGTCCCTCCGTTGTCGTCGGCGCCGCCGGCTCCGGAGTTCACGGGCCAGACTGGAGAGGTCGGCACTGAGAACCCCCTCGTGGAGGAGGGCGGCGAGGCTTCAGGCTCGGACACCCTCGCGCCGCCTCCGCCACCATCTGGGCGGCCGCACGGCAAATAGTTGGTGGGCCCGTTGGGTCCGCCAATCACGGACGAGGCCGAGGCGCGGCTGCTTCTTCAAGTCACCACGCCGGCGCACCGCCGGCTTGAGAGGACGAGCTCGGCGCCGCGAGCTCGGGAGACCGGCGCCGCTAGCTCGGCGAGTCTGGACGTCGAGGCCTCCAGTGTCGCGCCCACCGGGTGGTTGCGCGGAGGCGGCACCGGCCCGCTGAACCAGGCCCTCCTGGACGTCCAGGCAAAACTGCGCACGGAAAGCGACGCCCTCCAAGTCTGCACCAGAGCGCATCTGGCCGTGCGGACATCCGTCCGGGTATGTTTCCTTCTTTTTTGATTCCTATCCTTCTCTGTGGGGGCGCGCCAGCGCACCCACTGGGTGTAGTCCCCGAGTTCCGGGCCGGCTGCTGAGCAGGCGGTTCGGAACTCCCTCTGGCGAGCTCTGAATGCTAACTTTTGCCTTTGTCGGCTTTTTGTAGGAATATCACAACCTCCGCGCCACTGCCTTCAACCGCAATGTCGAGGAGCTGAACAAGCGGGCCGCTGACTTAGTGGAAAGCCGGGGTGAGCTCTTTTCTTCTTTCTTCGCGGGGGTGCGCTGGCGCACCCGCGGGCTGTAGTCCCCGAGATTCGGGCCGACTGCTGAGCAGTCGGGCCGGATCTCCCCGGAGATCTAATTTACTGATGACTTTCTTGTCTTCTTTCTTCGTTCTTCAGGCGCCAACGCCGCCCTTCTGGAGCAGCTGGGTGAGGCCAACACTGCTCGTCGTGCCAAGGAAGAGGAGTGCGGCAGGCTCGCCAAAGAGCGCGATCTGCTGGCGACGCAGCTGGCCGAGCAGAAGGAGCTGCTCCAGAAGGCGCAGGACGAGGCCAAGACGTGGGAGGCCGCCCTCATGGCCGAGTTCGAGATCGAGCGTTCCGCCTGGACTTACAGGGAGGCGATGCTGACCTCTGGCTACCACGAGCTCGAGGACATCGTTGATGGTAAGTCTCTTTCGCTTCTTTTGTCTTCCGACTACGTGTCCGGTCGACTTTTGATTTTTCGACCATCTTCTTTTTTGTCTTGGCAGACTTCTTTCCTGGTCATTCACAGGCAGTCCCTCTAGCCATCGAGGCGGCTCGGGAGGCGCGAAGGGCGAAGGGTGAGGTGATTGCCGCCAATGCCCCCCGAACCATCGACGAGCAGCTCCTGAGCATTGGGGCCCGTCTTCGTCCGGCTCACCGGCTGCTGCGCCGTCTTCAGCGTGCCGGTGCCCAGACGGTTGCCGCCTTGTGGCCGGACATGCCGGCTCTGCGCACCGCCAGTCGGACCGCCGGCCATTTTGAGGCTTGGAAGGGCTCCTCGGCCCGGGCCGGAGCACGCCGGGCCTTGGAGTTCGTCAAGGCGTGGTATCCAGGGCTGGACCTGGACCGTCTGGCCGCATTCCGGTCAGAAGCCCAGGCCGAGCTGGAGGCCGTAGAAGGCGCCCTTGTCGAGCGCGCGGCAGCCATCACCGAGTACACGGACACCAGCGTCTTTGTGCCTGAGCGGACTGAAGGCGGCGAGGAGGTGCCGACGGACTGGTTCGGGATGAACCCGGAGTACGACGAAGACTCGGCGGAGGTGATCGACTCCAGCGCCGAGGAGGAGGACGAGTCGGAGGGAGGAGGCGAGGAGGAGGCGCCAGAAGACGAAGAAGGCGGCCAGCCTCAGCCCGATCGCGCCTCTAGCAACGAGCCGCGCGAAGACAAGGCGACTGCCGCTGGAGGTGACCAAGCTGAGACCGCCCAGCCGACTGCCCCGGCATCCGGCACCGCCGTCACCTCCGACCCTCCGGCCCCGGAGGCCGCCTCCTAGACTGCTTTTTCCGCTTCTTTTTATCTGTCATCAGTAATCTTTTGAAAGACTTGTTAGGTTCGAACAATTCCACCCGCGGGGTGTATCCTGAATTTCTATTCGAAGATTCAGCCAAGGGCCTATGTAAATATTTATCTAATTTCCGCCTTTCCTTGCTTATTGCTCCTTAGACTTTTTCCTTTGCCACCTTCCTTTAGTTGCTGCCTTGCCGGCTGGACAGCCGCTCTGCGGACTGTCGCTAGGTCAAGTGCTTGGCTACTTCAGGAAGGCAAGTACTTAGCCGTTTAGAGTTTCTCTAGCAAGTCGGCTAGAAAGCGACAGGCCGACAATTCAAGAGTCGGCTGTCTTTGATAAAAGCTAAGACGGCGAGCCGACTGCTCATGAGTCGGCTCTGTGGGGGAGGCTGGTAGCTGGCTTGAGCTATGCATAAGCTTTTAGGTCCTTAGCCATTTTTCGTGTGTGTGCTCGTTCTTGCTTGTTCTCTGCCTACCAGCAGTCGCTCTGCGAGCTGCGGCTTTCGACAGGAGACGGCTTGAGCGCAACACATTACTTGTCCGACTGCAGGAAGCATTTCATAGCGCAAGACGACGAGTCCCCGGGCCGACTAGTCGGACCCGGTGCCAGACAGTATGATAAAAAACAGTGGCATGTTCGAAAGCGTAATTCTTATCATACAGATAACAAAAAAGGCAGTCCCTGAGCTTGTCTCGGGAGGCCTAAGGTCTTAGTAATTTAATACAAAGGGGGTAGTGTGATACATACTGCATCAACTGTAAAATCTTCGAAGAAGATTCGCGTTCCACGGGCGCTCTGTTTCTTTGCCGGAGTCGTCCCTCTTGCGCGCTCGAGGCTTCTGAGCGTCAATTAGATAGTAGGCGTCATTCCCTAGCACCTTGCTGATGATGAAGGGACCTTCCCAAGGTGCCGACAACTTGTGTTGGCCGGCCGTTCTCTGAATCAACCGGAGCACAAGGTCGCTCTCTTGGAACGATCTCGGCTTGACCTTGCGATTGTAGTATCGGCGCAGACTCTGCTGGTAGATGCTGGACCGGCTGAGTGCCAACAGTCGGCCCTCTTCCAGCAGATCAACACCGTCTTGACGTGCTTCTTCGGCTTCCTCTTCGGTGTACATGGTGACTCGTGGAGAGTCGAACTCTATATCCGTCGGGATGACAGCTTCGGCACCGTAGACGAGGAAGAAAGGCGTGAAGCCGGTTGACTTGTCTGGAGTCGTGCGCAGACTCCAGAGGACGGCTGGCAGCTCCTCGACCCAATAGCCGGCCAAACGCTCGAGTGGTTCGACCAGTCGAGGCTTGATGCCGGACAGGATGAGGCCATTGGCTCGTTCCACCTGGCCATTTGACTGCGGATGGGCAACGGACGCTAAGTCCAGTCGGATGCCCTGCGTCGCGCAGAAACGAGCCAAGGCGCCTTTGGCAAAGTTTGTGCCATTGTCGGTGATGATGCTGTGCGGTATGCTGTACCGCACCGTGATGTCGGCGATGAAGGTTACTGCAGTCGGCCCGTTCAACTTCTTGATGGGCTTTGCTTCCACCCACTTGGTGAACTTGTCCACCGCGATAAGCAGATGAGTTAGGCCGCCTCAGGCCGTCTTGAATGGTCCTACCATGTCCAGGCCCCAGACTACGAAGGGCCAGGCGATGGGGATTGTCTTCAGCGCGGAGGCCGGCTGAAGTGGCTTGGAGCGGAACATCTGGCACCCCTTGCATTTTTGGACTAGCTCTTTAGCTTCTTCCAGGGCAGTCGGCCAAAAGAAGCCGTGCCGAAAGGCTTTGGCCACGAGTGCCCTTGAAGCCGCATGGTGGCCGCACTCGCCCTGATGGATGTCTCTGAGAATCGCTTGGCCTTGTTCTGATTATACGCAGCGCTGGTAGACACCAGTGACACTGCGCCTGACTAGCTCTCTGTTGACTATGGTGTATGATGCCGCTCGGCGCTGCACTTGCCGAGCCAGGATCTCATCCGTTGGCAATTCTTTGTTCACTAGAAATTTGAGGATGGGCTGCGCCCATGAAGGTGCTGCTATCTCTTCAACTGCTACCACAGCGACTTGGACAAGGGTGGCTGTGCTGGGAGGCGGCGGGTTGGAGTCCGCGGCCGTTTGCTGGATTGACGGAGTCTCTGGGCCGACTGGCGCAACTCCCGGGCTGGGCTCCGAAGTCCCCGGGCCAACTGGCACAGTCCCCGGGCCGGGCTCTGAAGTCCCCGGACCGGTTGGCGCAGTCCCCGGGCCGGGTTCTGAAGTCCCCGGGCTGGTTTCAACTGTGATTTTCTTGAGGCTGCCTGCTGGGGCTTTGGAGTCGGATCCGACTACTTCTGGAGGAGCCGGCACGAAGATGGAGTCTGACTCTGGTGAGGGCTTGATAGATGGCTTGAGGAGGCGCTGAAGGGCGACGCCGTAAGGTATCGCTTGGCGAGTGGAGCCGGCTCGTGCCAAGGCATCTGCTTGATCATTGTCATTTCTTGGCACGTGAAGGAACTCGCACCCCTCGAAGTATCCGCTGAGTTGCTGCACCAGGAAGCGGTAGCTCGCCATGTTTGCGTCTTTGGCGTCCCAGTCGCCGGATGATTGCTGAACCACCAAGTCGGAGTCGCCATAACACAGGATCCGGCGTATGCCGAGTTCTTTGGCAAACTGGAGCCCATGAATGAGCGCCTCATATTCGGCGACGTTGTTGGAGGCGGCGAAGTGGATCTGCAGCACATACTTGAGCTTGTCGCCCTTAGGGGAGGTGAGGACGACGCCGGCTCCCAGGCCGGTGCGCATCTTGGAGCCATCGAAATGCATCCGCCAATGGGTGGAGTCAGGTGCTGACGGCAGGTACTGGGTCTCGGCCCAGTCGACGAGGAAGTCGGCCAGCGCCTGCGACTTGATGGCGGTGCGGGGCTGGTAGTAGATGGTGTAAGGAGCTAGATCTATAGCCCATTTGGCCACTCGGCCGGAGGCGTCTCGGCTTCCAATGATCTCGGCGAGTGGAGCGGTGCAAACCACAGTGATTGGATGCTCTTGAAAGTAGGGCTTCAGCTTCTTGGCGGCAAAATGCACGCCGTAGCACATCTTCTGGTAGTGAGGGTAGTTCTGCTTGGAGGTCGACAGTACCTCGCTCAGGTAATATGCCGGTCTCTGGACAGGGAGCGCCTTGCCTTCCTCCTTGTGCTCGACTACAATGACTGTGCTGACTACTCGGCTGGTGACGGCGATGTACAAGAGCATGGGCTCTTTGGGAGTCAGAGCCGCCAACACGAGGGGAGTAGTCAACATCTTTTTCAGCTGGAGAAATGCCTCATCCGCCTTGTGGTTCCACTTGAAAAAGGTGGTCTTCTTCGTCAATTGATACAAGGGCAGAGCTTTCTCGCCCAGCCGACTGATAAATCGGCTGATGGACGCCAGGCAGCCGGTGAACTTCTGCACATCCAACAGTCGGCTGGGTACCTCCATTCTCTCGATGGCCTTGATCTTCACGGGGTTGCACTCTATGCCGCGTTCGGAGACCAGGAAGCCAAGGAGCTGGCCGGCTAGTACTCCGAAAATGCACTTCTCGGGGTTGAGCTTGATCCGGAATCGGCGCAGATTTTCAAAGGTCTCCTTGAGGTCTTCCAGCAGCGTCCCACGCTTCTTCGTCTTCACCACCACATCATCCACATAGACGTGGGCGTTCCTGCCGAGTTGCTTGAGGAGGCACTTCTGCATGCAATGCTGAAAGGTGGCGCCGGCATTCCTCAAGCCGAACGTCATTGTCAGGTAGCAGAAGGCTCCAAATGGTGTGATGAATGCGGTCTTCAGTCTGTCCGCTGGATTCAGCTTGATCTGGTGGTATCCTGAGTATGCGTCTAGGAAACTCAGCAACTCGCATCCGGCTGTGGAGTCTATCACCTGATCGATTCTTGGCAGAGCGAACGGGTCCTTTGGGCAGGCTTTGTTGAGGCTTGTGTAGTCGATGCACATCCGCCACTGCTTGTTCTTCTTTAGTACCAAAACCGGGTTTGCCAGCCACTCTGGAAAAAACACTTCCATGATGAAACCGGCTGCTAGGAGCCGGGCTATCTCTTCCCCAACAACTCTTCTTTTCTCTTCTGACAGGCGGTGTAAGGGCTGCCTGACGGGCTTCATATCTGGCCTGACGTGTAGCTTGTGCTCGGCGAATTCCGTCGGTACACCCGGCATGTCTTTGGGGGACCATGCAAAGATGTCCCGATTCTCACGGAGGAAATCGACGAGCTCGCCTTCCTATTTGCTGTCAAGGCCTGTGCCCATGACAGCGTATCTCTCTGGGTGCTCCGGGTCCAAGGGTATCTTCTTGGTCTCTTTGGCCGGCTTGAATGATCCTTCTGCCTCCGACTCCTTGGGGTCGGGCGACATCTCTGGCTGCTTTCCGGCCATCGCCACGACTCGGTCAAGGAGCCGCTTCTCGGCCGCGATCACCAGGGACTCGGCCAACCGACTGCTCTCGGCCGCACAGGCGGACGACTTCTTGTAGTCGCCGGCTACGGTCAGAATCCCCTTGGAACTCGGCATCTTCATCTTGAGGTAGGCGTAGTGGAGAACCGCCATGAACTTGGCCAAGGCAGGTCGGCCAAGCAGAGTGTGGTACGGGCTCTCCAAGTCCACCACCTCGAACCAGACCGGCTCTCGACGGAAGTGATCTTTGTCTCCGAAGAGGACGTCTATCAGGATCTTGCCAATCGGTGAACAGGAGAGGCCGGGTACAATTCCATGGAACACGGTGCGGCTGCTCTGCAGCTGTCTTCGCTTGATTCCTAGCTTCTCCATGGTGTCCTTGTACAGGATATTTATGTTGCTGCCCCCATCTATCAGGACCCACGAAAAACGGGCGGCCCGCCTATCAGTGGCCAAGGTCGCACCTAAGACCAGAGCATAAGAGCCCGGACTCGGCATCACCTCTAGGTGATCCGCCCGACTCCAGCTGATAGGCCTTTCGGACCAATGCATGAACTCTGGGGCATCTGTTGCTACTGCATTTACTTCTTGCCGCTTGGCGCCTGCTGCGCCGGTCATCTGCCACACTGGTGAACACTACGTAGGCTCCATGCTCTTCTGGGAACTCGTCTTGTACCGCGCCGACTGGCCGAGCCGCCGGCTGCTGGGGCGGCGGTGGAGGCGGCGGCCCAGCAGGCGGTGGAGGAGTGAGGCCGTCTCCCTTGGCGATCCTGGTGAGCCAGTGACACTTTCTGGTGGTGTGGTTTGACGGCTTCGTGCCGCTGTGGAACTTGCAAGGACCATCCAAAGTCTGCTCATAGGAGAAAGCCGGCAACCAATTGGACTTGCCGCCCTTCTGCCGCTTGGCCGGAGGCTGCCCCTCCGGCTGCTGATCTTCTACTGTTGCGACCTGCCGACTGTTGGAAGTCGGCTGCTGGGCCTTGCGTTTGTTGTCGTTCTGTTGCTGTCGCCGACTGGTGTCTCCAGCCGGAGTTCTGGGAGCCTGGGGAGTCACTTTGCCAGTCGCGTTGACTTGAATCTCCGTCTTCATGGAAGAGTCGGCCGTGGCGTACTTGTCTGCTATGACTAGCAGTTCGTCGAGGGTCTCTGGCTCATCGCAGAGGAGCTTGTGCTTGAGGAGGGTTCCCTCTCGGCACCCGGCAGTGAAGTACTCGATTGCCTGTTGTCGGTGTACTAAAGTAGGGGTACCTTAGTATCCCGAACTTGTGCACGGGCAGTCGCAGCGTCCCGCGGCAAGGCTTGCCGGACGTCCGCCAAGATCCTTCGCTATTCCTATTACTGCCATTCAAGAACAAAGTGTTTAACTGAGAAGACAGAGTCCCGGCAAGAGGAGTTTGCCGGGAAGGACAAGACCCCGGCAAGAGGAGCTTGCCGGGAAGGCCAACCTAGGCATTTTAAGAGACTTGCCGTGACGCACCGCGCGTCCCGGCAAGGCCCGGCGGGCGACAAGCTTGCGGGTACGACAAGACGGCGACCGCGGCAAGGCGCTTGCCGCGGCGAAGCCACCACTCTGCACCCACGCTCCAGCACATCCGACGACGTGCCGCCGCAGGATCGCTCCTGGTGCACGTGGCGGGTAGCTGTGCAGCCAAGCGGTGCAAGGTGGCAAGTGAAGGTGACTAGAAGGCCATCGTGGCGATCGGTGGCGCCCCTAACGGTCGTTTCTTGCACTGTTTAGGCGACCGGACGGGCATTAAATGCCCTTGTCCCCTGCCGTCAGAGTTAGGTAGGGGGCACTGTTGATAGCGGTTGTACCAACCCCTATTTTTACTTTTTTACCCATCTCTCTATGCTGCCACCTGTCGGTGACCCCTTTAGACTATAAAAAGGAGGCCCATGCGCACGTAGAAGGGCCCCGACTCATTCAAAAACTACAACACACCTACGCTCTCGAGCAAGAACAGTATACAAACACAAAGCAGCAGTAGGAGTTTTATCTCTCCGGAGAGCTCCGAAGCTGGGTAAAATCCCTCGCGTACTTCGCCTCGATCTGCTCTTCATGCGCCCTCCGCTCCCTTGCCGGACTGAAAGGGGCCCTGCCCGATAGGTGTTCGTTTCCCACAACATCTTTGGCGCGCCAGGTAGGGGAACGTCGAGGTTGTGCGAACCTGATCCGGCGTTTGCGCGCGCTACATCAACATCTTCATCGACATGCCACCGAAGAAGAAGGCTTCGGAAGTAGCCGCTCCGTCTACGACTATCCTACCGCCATCGGAGCAAACGGGCGGTGGGGTGGATGCCGGCGGAGGAGTGGGCGCCGACGGGGGGACTCACATCGTCACCAGGTCCAAGGACAAGGCCCCGCAAGCTTCAGCGTCTGTACATCCACCGCACCCCTCCCAGGAGGTGCAGGATCGACAACGCCACGGTGCTCCTAGCACCGTACTCGCGTTGGAACAAGGCCAAGCTGGTGGGTCGCGGGACGCTCAAGGCCAACATCCACGCCAACACGCTGGCACGAGCGCAGTACGGTCGCCTGGACGAGATATTGCTCCTTCTAACACTATTAGAAGTTTGAGCATATCCCGCACCTCGCGTCGCTCGCCACCGCCACCCAAGACTCCAGAGGAAGCGCTGGCCCGAGCTCAGCTGCTTCTAGATTACCCTCCAGCGCCAGACAAGATCGACGACTAGAGGGCCACCATTCAGAGCCTCATCGGCTTCGCCAACGGCGACAAGCCCCGGCAACCGAGCACATCGAAGCCCCGGCAAGACGCCCAGGCGCAAGCCGACGCCGACAAGACCGCTGGGGGTGCCACCACCGTGCACTCCCCGCCCCGAAGGCCAAGATCGCCGACTCGTCGGGCCAACCTCGACACCGACTCCACCGCGTCGTCGGACCCGCGAGCTCGCCGCGATCAACGCCAAGTTCTCCAAGAACGACGACACGAAGACGCTCGTACTCGCATCGAGCGTCAAAGAGAAGCGCGGCGTCAGTCAGACCGGCGCGCTGGGCCCACTGTTGATATGCATGCGCCAGGGGAACCAGGCGACTTGCCGTACGCGGTAGGTTGCCCTGCGTTCACCCGTGAGCTGCAACAGGTCCAGTGGCCCAATACCAAGAACTTCAAGCCAGACGTGCCCGAGAAGTACGATGGCAGGATACATCCGTCAGAGTTCCTCAGCGTCTACACCATCGCGGTGCAGGCTGCCGGGGGGCGCGATGAGAAGATCCTCGCCAACTACTTCCCGCTGGTGCTCAAGCCCAACGTCAGATCTTGGCTCATGCACTTGCCGGACAACTCCATCTCTTCGTGGGCGGACCTGTGCCATCAGTTTATCGGCGCCTTCACAGGCGGCCACAAACCCCATGGCCAGGAGAGCGACCTTCATCTGCTTGCCCAGAAGGAAGGAGAACCCCTGCGCAAGTACATACAGAGATTCAGCTAGGTGCAACGCAACATCCCAGATGTCCACCCTGCCGCGGTTATCAGCGCGTTCCATCAGAACGTGCGTAACCGCAGGATGAGGGAGGAGATGGCAATGTGCAAAATCAGAGATGTCAGCGAGCTATATGCTCTACACGACAAGTGTGCACATGCTGAGGAGGGGAGGAAACTCCCCGGAGAGAACGCGGGAGCAGAAGGATCTGACATCGAGGATGGCGCCCCGGCAAAGAAGAACCGGAGGCGGAATAACAGAAAGAGAAAAGCTAAGGATGTACTAGTCGTCGAGCAGTCCGGCAATGGAGGTGGCGCCGAGAAGGCCAAAGCTGGTGACTCCGGCGAGGCTGTGGTGGCCGCCGACAAGCAGGATGGCTCCGGCAAGCAGTACTGCAAGATCCATCGCACCAAGGGCCATGACCTCCAGGCCTGCAAGAAGGTTGAGCAGCTCGTGGAACTGCAGAAAGCTGAATACGAGCGCCGCGACAAGGAGAAGGCCCAGGAAGGTGGCGGAGGATCCGGCAAGAAGCATCCCGCCCGGGGAGGACGTCGCGGCAAGGCTAAGCAGCGGCAAGGAGACAGGCCTCCCCGCGGCCGCGACAAGGATGAAGACGAAGATGAAGATGAAGAGATGGATGAGGATGAGGCCGACGAGCAGGAGTTTCAGAAGGCGACGGAGGTTTTGTGCATCGACGGTGGTGCTTCTCTGCATACCTCGCACCGCCAACTTAAACAGTGGGTGCGGGAAGTAAATGCAGCAGAACCGTCCGTTGAGTCGCACAAGCCCCTGAAGTGGTCCAGCACGCCCATCATCTTTGATGTCGAGGATCACCCTGATCGCATAACTGCGGTCGGGTGCTTACCGATGTTGGTTTCGCCAACAATCCGCAACCTCAAGGTCACGAAGATGCTGGTTGACGGCGGGGCCGGCCTGAACCTGATCTCTTCCGCGGTGCTCAAGAAGCTCCAGATCCCCGACAGCGAGCTCGAAGAAACCGGCACCTTTCAAGGAATCAACCCGGGAAGGAGCAAGCCAAAGGGGAAGATCACGCTGCCAGTAACGTTTGGCAGCGAGCTGAATTTCAGGACAGAGAGAGTCACATTTGACGTTGCTGATTTCCCATTGCCCTACAATGGGATACTTGGCCGTCCAGCGCTCGCCAAGTTCATGGCAGCCTCTCATTACGCCTACAACGTGCTCAAGATGCCCGGTCCGATAAGTGTCATTTCTGTCCATGGCGACAAGAAAGATGCACTTATCTGTACCGACAAGATCTACCGGGAAGCAGCAGCCGCAGCAGAACGCAAACCACTTGCCGCTGAAGCTCCCGGGGGGAAGAAGAAGACCAAGTCCGGCAAGAGTAGCTCTGATGCCCACTCCGGCAAGCGCACCTCTTCGGAGTGCTGCACTACCGTCGAGGACGCACCATCGAGCTCCACCGGCAAGTGCAAGAAGGCAAAGATAGCTTCACCAGAGACCAAGAAAGTGGCCGCCAAGGAGGACGGCACTGGTGGTACCTTCACCATTAGTGCCATGCTTGACCCTAAATAGGAAAGCGTGCTCGTTGCTTTCCTGCGGGCGAATGTCGATGTGTTTGCATGGCAACCATCTGACATCCCTGGTGTTCCCAGGAAAGTAATTGAGCACCACCTTGCCGTCTGCCCTCACGCGCGGCCCGTCAAGCAGAGAGTCAGAATACAAGCAGTAGAATGCCAAGAGTTCATTGCAGAGGAGATCAAGAATTTGGAAGCAGCAGGCCTGGTCCGAGGAGTACTCCATCCAACGTGGTTAGCCAATCCAGTAGTCGTGCGAAAAGCGAACGGGAAGTGGAGGCTTTGTATTGACTTCACTGATGTTAATAAAGCTTGTCCCAAGGATCCATTTCCCTTGCCGCGCATTGACCAGATTGTTGACTCCACGGCAGGATGTGATCTGCTTTCATTCCTTGATGCATATTCAGGATATCATCAAATCTTCATGGCAGAAGAGGATGAAGAGAAAACCGCATTCATTACTCCATGTGGCACGTACTGCTTTGTACGGATGCCTTTCGGATTAAAGAATGCTGGTTCAACATTTGCAAGGGTAGTCAGTCATGCTTTTGAGCCACAGCTGCACAGAAATGTAGAAGCTTACATGGATGACATAGTGGTCAAGAGCAAGGACAAAGAAACTTTGATCCAGGATTTGGACGATACTTTTGCAAATCTGGGCAAGATCAATCTCAAGTTGAACCCCGAGAAGTGCGTGTTTGGAGTCCCTTCCGGTAAGCTTCTCGGGTTCTTTGTGTCCCAGAGGGGGATTGAAGCCAATCCCGACAAGATCAAGGCCATCGAGCAAATCGAAGCACCGAAGCGAGTCAAGGACGTACGAAGGCTTGCCGGCTACGTTGCTGCTCTCAGTAGGTTCATCTCTAAGTCTGCTGAGCGCGCCCTGCCGTTTTTCAAAATTTTGAAAAAGGCATGTCCAATGAAATGGACTCCGGAAGCGGAGGCTGCGCTGCAGGACTTGAAGGGATACCTGTCCTCCACTCCAATACTTGTCGCACCTAGGCCACAAGAGAAGTTGCTATTGTACCTCGCGGCAACCAATCAAGTGGTTAGTGTTGCGTTAGTAGCAGAGAGGGAGGCGGATGATGAGCCAGCGACCGCGGCAAGCGAATCCAGCGACAAGCAGGGGGCTTCCCCAACAAGCTCTGGTCCCGACAAGGATGGATCTGTGCAGCTGCCGGAAGAGAAACAAAAGAAGATGGTGCAGCGCCCAGTTTATTTTGTCGGTTCCCTTCTGCAGGGAGCTAGATCAAGGTACTCTGGGGTGCAGAAGCTGCTTTTCGGCCTTCTCATGGCCTCGAGGAAGCTGCGCCATTACTTTCAAGCACATGATATCACAGTTGTCACTCGCTTTCCGTTGAAGAGGATATTGCAGAATCCAGAAGCAACAGGCAGGATTGTCGAGTGGGCACTGGAATTGTCAAGCTTTGGCCTCAAGTTTGAAAGTACTTCAACTATTCAGAGCCGAGCATTGGCAGAATTCATAGCAGAATGGACGCCAACACCAGATGAAGAAACTCCGGAGAGGAGCAACCCCGTCAAGGAAGCGAGCAAAGAATGGATCATGTACTTTGATGGTGCCTTCTCGCTGCAAGGCGCCGGTGTGGGCGTACTACTCGTCGCACCCACCGGAGAGCACCTCAAATACGTGGTCCAGATGCACTTTCCCAAGGAGCAAGCAACAAACAATACTGCAGAGTATGAAGGCTTGCTTGCCGGACTCAGGATCGCGGCAGACCTTGGGATCAAGAAGCTTATTGTCAGGGGTGACTCACAGCTTGTCGTCCGTCAAGTAAACAAAGATTATCAGAGTCCGTTGATGGAAGCCTACATTGATGAAGTGAGGAAGTTGGAAGAGCATTTTGACGGCCTGCAAATGGAACATGTTCCAAGAGCTCAAAATGACATTGCAGACGGCCTGTCAAAGTGCGCCGCACTCAAGTTACCTGTGGAACCAGGAATTTTTGTGCTCAAGCTGACTCAACCTTCTGTAACACCATCAACTGGACAGGGCAAGAAGAGGAGGTTGGTTACTAGCGACTACTTTCCGGCAGAGCTCCCCGAAGCCTCCGTCAAGAAGGTCCCCAAGATCAACACAAAGAGCGCTGAGGAGCAGTCTGCTCCGACAAGCCCTAGGGTTTGTTTCGTTGAAGCAGACGCTCCCAACAAGCTGTGTCCCGACACGCTTGCCGGGGAGCATCACACTCCGGCTGAATCACAGATTCTTGCCGTGGAAGCAGATGTTCCCGCAGCAGCATTTGCGCCTTTAGTCCTTGTCGTTGAGCCACAAGCTCCGGCATGGGCACAGCAGATCATCCATTTCCTTCAGACAGGAGAACTTCCCGAAGAACAAGAAGAAGCAGAGAGAGTAGCCCGGCAATCAAGTATGTACCAGTTTGTCGATGACATACTGTACAGAAGAAGATCCAACGGAGTGAAATTGAAGTGCATTTCCCGGGAAGATGGACGGGAGCTGTTGGCAGATATACATGGGGGCATATGTGGTCACCACATTGGCGCAAGAGCACTTGCCGGCAAAGCCTTACGGCAAGGTTTCTTCTGGCCGACAGCCCTCCAGGATGCAACTGCACAAGTAACCAAGTGTGAAGCGTGCCAGTTCCACTCCAAGCAGATACATCAACCAGCTCAAGCTCTCCAAACAATCCCTTTATCCTGGCCATTTTTGGTCTGGGGGCTCGACATCCTCGGCCCCTTTCGCCGAGCTGTCGGGGGCTTTGAGTACTTGTACGTTGCAATCGACAAGTTCACAAAGTGGCCTGAAGTGGAAGCAGTGAGGAAGGTGACAGCACAGTCAGCAGTCAAGTTCTTCAGGTCAATTGTTTGCCGTTTCGAAGTCCCTAACAGGATCATCACCGACAATGGCACACAATTCACGAGCCGCACCTTCATGCAGTACGTCCAAGATCTTGGCGCCAAGATCTGCTTCGCTTCTGTTGCTCACCCGAGAAGCAACGGTCAAGCGGAGAGGGCAAACGCTGAAGTGCTGCGCGGGCTCAAGACCAGAACTTTCGACAGGCTGCGCAAGTGCGGAAGAAATTGGATCGAGGAGCTGCCGGTGGTTCTTTGGTCGACCAGGACGACGCCAAATCGAGCCACTGGCCAGACACCTTTTGCTCTAGTCTATGGAGCAGAAGCAGTTCTCCCCACGGAACTCGTATACGGATCGCCTCGAGTGCTCGCTTATGATGAGCTTGAGCAAGAGCAGCTGCGGCAAGATGATGCGCTGCTCCTCGAGGAAGATCGTCTTCAGGCTGCTGTACGAGCTGCTCGCTACCAGCAAGCTTTGCGTCGCTACCATAGCCGCAAAGTTAATGCCAGAAGCTTCGAGGAAGGCGACCTTGTTCTTCGGCGCGTTCAATCCGCCAAGAATTCCAACAAGTTGACGCCGAAGTGGGAAGGCCCTTATCGGGTGAAACGAGTCACTAGGCCTGGAGTTGTCCGCCTTGAGACCGAAGATGGCTTTCCGGTGAGCAACTCCTGGAACATAGAGCATCTTCGTAAGTTTTACCCATAAGGCGCAGTTGCCGGAACCTGTTCCGGCAACCACCTTTTGTACAAGCCTTGCCGCTATTGCATGCAACCCTTTGTACAAAGCCGGGCGCAGATCCCGTGCATAAATAAAGTTTATGTGCTCCGCACATCTTGTCAAATTTCATGCATTCTTTCTTTTTTTGCATGTTTTATCTGACACTTTGTGCAACACTTACCCCCGGTAAGCAATAACGAGCCTTAAGGCTCCATATCATTATTTTCTCTTCTTTCTTTTTCTCAAAAAGGTTCCTT